>NC_056743.1:125141263-125361263 GCF_019279795.1 Protopterus annectens
CTGTGTCAAATGCTTTGGACATATCCAAAAAAAGAGTTGACACCTGCAGACCTTCATTTTTGAGATGGTTTACTGTGTCTGTGAAGTAGAAGAGAGCTGTAGTGGTACTATGGGCAGGTCTGAAACCATGCTGAGTACATGACAGGATGTTGCTGTCTAGGAGATAGTTTAGCATCTGGGTATGGATGCATTTTTCTAGGATTTTGGCTGGAGGGAGAGTAAAGCAATGGGTCTGTAGGTATTAAGTTCAGTGGAGGTACCGCCTTTATGTATGGGTGTAACATAGGATATTTTCCAGAGTTTGGGCACATAGTTTTCAACAACTGATCTGTTTATGAGAGTAGAGACTGGGATAGCAATAGCATCTGCTGTGAGTTTCAAGAAATAGCTGGGGAGTAGGTCGGCTGCTGTTGATGAGGTTTTTAGTTTGGAGAGCATGCTTTTGATTGAAGTGGTGGAAACTGTTTTGAGGGTAAAGCTTGTATTAGTGTTATTTGTGTTGGGGGGATAGTGAGGAAGGAACTGTCCTGTGATACTAAGGATAGAATTGAGTTCACAAAGTGGGAGTTGAACTGTGTTTCAATGGGAACTTTAGTGTCAGGGGTGATTGGTTTGGGGGTAGCCTTTTGGGTGGATTTTAGTAGCTGGTTTATATTTTTCCAAACTTTTTGCGGGTTGTGTTGGTATTTAGTTTGTAATGTTGTGTAGTAGGATTTTTTGTCCAGCCCAATGCATTTTTTTGCATGGTTGTGCAGTTCTTGGTACTTAGTTAGGCTTTGTGTTTCTTTGTTTTTTTGATAGTAAAGCCAGGCAGTGTCTCTGGACTTGAGGATTTGTTTGGTTTCTTTACTGAGCCAGGGGTTTGTAGAGGTTCTAACTTTGATTTTGCGCAATGGAGTGACAGTGTCTAGGTGTTGCAGAAATATTTTGTTGAAATATGCTACAGCCTGGTCAAGTGGGATGGTTTTTAGGGGGGTCCAGTCACAGTTACAGAGTAAAGTGTTGAGGACCTCAGAAGAGAATTTTTTTGTGTTTCTTGTGGATATATAGTTAGTGGTTTTGCATATTCATTTTCAGTCTTTTGACTGTCAGTCTTATGATGTTTAGGTCATTTTAAGTACACCCTTATGTGTGTGTGTGTGTGTGTGTGTATATATATATATATATATATATATATATATATATATATATATATAGATATAGATATATATGGAAACACTTTATAACCTCGAATTACTGAAATATCGAATTTCAGTATCTCAAGACTATAAAGCCGAATGTTTAAAATAGCGAAAGGTCATAATCGCGAACTCGAATATATGTAGAATTCGCGGTTATGACCTTACGCTGCGTAATGTCCGAGATTGTGTTTTGATGGTGGCAGTGCCGTGTGTGGATGTAGGTGTTATGTCAGGTAAGTGTTTTCTAAGGGTTTTGAGTGTGAGTTAGAGTGTATGTGAGTGTGCTGATGTGTTTGATGTGTGTGTGAGGGGCTGGAGAATGTGCGTGTGTGTGTGTTGGCTTTTGTTTTGTGTTTGTGCGATCTTGGAGTTAGTATATATAAGTAGGGGGGGTGTGGGGGGTGCGGCCCCCCACATGGGGGGTGCAGGGGGGCTTGCCTCCTGCTTATGTGTGCAGTTTTGTTTGTTTATGTTGTGATGTGGGTGTTGTGGTGTATATGTGGTATAGTGTGTACGGTCTTTTCGGTGTTGTGAAGTTCACGTTTTTTTTGTGTCGGTGTTTTGTGGATTCGGTTTTATAGTCTCGAGATACTGAAATTCGATATTTCAGTATTTCGAGATTATAAAGTGAATCCATATATATATATATATATATATATATATATATATATATATATATATATATATACATACACATACACACACACACACACACACACATATATATATATATATATATATATATATATATATATATAAAAGCATAGTGCATCTGTGCATCTGTTAATGCTCTAGACCAGTAAGCTATCAGTCTGCCTTCTTGTAATAAATATGCATCAAGACTTTGCTGACTGGCATCCACCTAGAGACTAATAGGTTGTATCCCATCACATAATGTCAGAGTCGGGGATAAGATAATCAAATGTTTCCGCATCTTGAAGCTTCTCTTTTGTTCTGTTGATGAAAACAATACCAAGTCATGCTCTTAGTGTCTTTAGTGGTACTGTGACATGTCACAAGCTGGGAGTAAACTTTGGCGGGTACTGTAATGTACCTAGAAAATGCACAAAAGACACCTTACCATAACGATTTTCCATATTTAGAATTGGTTTAACGTTGTCAGCAATTGGTTTCAGCCCTTCAGCAGATAAAATATAGACCATGTATTTCAGAGATGTAGCACAAATCTGACAGTTGTTCCAGTTAAGTTTCAAACTTTAGACCTCAGCCTGCTCAGCAGCCTTAGTTTATAATGCTCCTGACTGATAGCACCTCTAGATTAGAATGTTATCAATCTTCCATGCTTGCTTCTGCTTTCTAATCCTACTGGAGGTGTTTATATCCTAAATGGTAATCTCAGTAACCTTAATTTGTCTAAAGGAATATTGAAAATGAATAGCTTGAAACTAGCCTCATCTAATTCTGTCTGCCAGGGCCCCTGGTTAGAAATGCTAGTATTTGCATGTTAGCTAACAAATATTCAGTTGTTTGTAGTAGATAATGATTCCTTTTCATCTACTGATTCAGGTCTTGACAATCTATGTGTATCTTTTATTTGCCCTGCTTCATGACTGCCACTGTAATATTCACCCACATGTGTCTATGACCACATAGCTTTCCAGCACTTTACCAATGCTAGTAAACCAGAGCATATCTCCTGGCTATCACAGAAGTTATGACACAAAATAAAATGGCTGCTTGCCACAAGTATTATAAAACAAGCATGTTCATTCAGTGGCCAGACGTCACAAAAGCAGTCTGTCACATCCACTTATCCACTTGCACAGTTAGTAACCTGGAACATAACTTATGCACTTTCAGTGATGTCCAAAAAAACACCCTTAAAGTTTTTTTTCCCCTTCTTGGCAGGTATTCTTGTACAGTTTTCTGTCTCTTCTGATGTTGTGCAATGTACACATCGATCTGGGTACTTAATCCTCCCCCAAAAAGAGCCAGCTGAATCTGCAGCTGACCTGACTGTACTCACTGCCTCAGATGTATGACGGTCGTTTTCCATGTAGAAGACTCTCTACCAGTAAAAGTTCATCAATACAAATATTAGGCAAGGAACTCTGGGCTATGTGTGTGTGCTAAACCACTTTAAAACTAAGAGAAATTGGTAATCAAAGCAGTTGTCTATAAATGGGCAAAACTTCACATGATATCAAAGAATAAAATACTGTTGAGAGGTACGACTAGGGCTGATAGCTTTTAATGGAGCTGTGCAATGACCCTTGGCCATGAAGGAGATTTCTGAGGAGTACAGATGTGCAGCTATATTGACACTTTTCAAATATTGAGTCAAAGGCAGCCCAGGGAGCTAATAATGCGTTAATGAGTGCATCTGACTTCAGTAGTAAGGAAGAGCAAGTAAAAATTTGTCAGATTTTTGGAGCTTGACAATCTCTTGGCTGCTAAGGAAAACCATAAATCATAATCGGAAGGTCCTGTCAAATGAATTGAATCTAGTTCTATGGCAGAGTCTTGAAAGAAAAAATGTGGAGCAATTGATCAGTGCCACAGATTTCAATAAAGCCTTTAGTTTTATACAGTGCAGAAGGATGTTAAGCAAATTAAAGTAGGCCAGGGAAAACAAAACAATCAAATAGGTGAAAATGTAGCATGTATGCTGGACAAAGAGATTAGCAGTAAAGAAGGTACTGCCCAGAGAAAGTGAGGTAAGTAGTACCTGCATGGACCGGTACAGGTATTTGTGTTCTTCATTACTGTGTTACTGAGATATGAACTATACACAAAAACTGGGGTTAATGTTTTTGTGGTTGGTATTAAAGTAAGGGCAGCATTAATGGATGGAAGGGGTGGTCTTAAGCAAGAAAGAGGTCAGCATTGGAAGAGTTGCAGAAGAAAAGTTCAGCTGATGGGAAATACAAGATGTGGCACCTAGACAACAGTATAAATGGTATGCAAACTGGGAGAAAGAGCAAATTAAATCTGCAGAACAGGAAAAATTACTTGGGCTTACTTTTAACATTAACATAAATAGATAAAAAGGCAACAGAAAAAGCCAAAAGGATGCATCTCCAAGGGAAGAAATGAGGGTAACGTGTCACATATGTTATTGGCAAGGTCTAAGTTGAAATACTGTTTGTAGTTTTGAGCAGGTATGTGTGAAAAGGAAAACAAAGATACTAGAGAAACTAGAGAGGCGGGTCATTATGAGGAATAAAAGGGATGTTAATGGAATCTGTATGATTCAAATTAAGAAGGACTGGTGCTGTCTTTTCTAAACAAAAGTAAAAAAAGGAGAGTACCATCTTGGACCATAAACTTATTAAGTGGATTTGTGAGGGAATTCACGTGAAAAAGGGCAAGGGAGGTAGGAGAGTTCATGAGTTCCAAATATAAGGATGAAGCTTCAAGTTTTACATAGGAAAATATTAGTTTACTAACAGCAGGATATTTAAATGGAATGGGCTCCCAGACTAGATAGTACAGAAGAAGATAACTGAACCTTGATACCTGTATAGGATACCTGGCAAATAAGAGGGAAAGGGATGGAATAGGCAGCTGTAGGTTGTTAACAACACTCATTATAAAGATTATTAAACATTTCATTCAGCTTAAATATGGATACATGTTTGTGTGTATGAATGTCTGTCTGTATGTTCATTTGGGAAGGTTCATAGGTTAGTACTAAGCTAACTGCCCTTGCGAGACATTTTAAGCCTAGTCAATTATCCCTTTTGAGACTCAAACCCTGCACCTTGTGTTTGTAAGGCAAACACCATAACCATTAGGTCATCCCAACAATGTAAATATGTAATACAACAAACGTATATTATTCTACCACTGCTATTATGAGAAGTGAGAAAAAAGGTTTCTGTCTAATATGATCCATCGTTTATTTACAGATAGGGAAAGGAATCTATTCCTTGACCTCTGCAGCTATCAGTTACAAACTCTTATGTTTCTTTGATAGTTTGCCAACCATGTTTGGCTGACTGCCAGTACACAGCAGAATCACTAAGAATGACTCACCCTGGCCAACAGCAGTAAAGTAAATAAATCTTCTAGAAAATACAGAGTTTGACATTTATATGAATTGCCCTCACCTGAAGAAGTGCCTCTAAGGATAGTTACGATGCAGCAAAGTACACAGCCACACGTACATTTCTTTTTATACTAATGTACACATTAGATACTGCTCTTTTGTGTTTCCTGCCCAATTCATAGTACCTGGAGGGCATGCAGTGTCCCCCTGTGGTAATAATAACTGCCACACTCTGGTTCTGCATCTTCTCTACTTTTTGTTGGTGAAGACAGCATGGAAAATGTCATAAGCTACAAAGAGAAAGAGCAGTCAAAAATGAACATTACTAGTTTATGGTAATGGATAACAGAATCATCCGCTTTTGATCTGGTTATTTCATAAGTTTGTACAATATAGCTTATTCATAACATTTACTGGATGAAAATGACTGCACTATTTCCTTTACCATGGCCATATTTAAGCTATTTTGTATGCTTATACACTCAGTTAATACTGCTAGCGAAAACACTGGCTGTGGTAGAGAAAAAAAAAAGAATGATAAACTGAAAACCTTAATAGAAACGTTCCAACTTCCAACTTCAAAAACAAAGGTACACCAAACCCGGCTGATGAATTGATACAACCAAAAAACGAATACCACTCTCCAAAATAGTTTTAGCGCTTTCATCCACCTTTAATTTAAGTGAACTTCTTCAGAAACATAGGAAATGACATGATAAATTGTATAAATACAAATGTTACAGGAAGTGATGTCATGATAATACAATTAAAAACTTTTTTCCATTATAACTTTTCGCATGATTTAAACTTAGTATGTTGCTCACAAATATTAATATTCCTACATGATTATAACTTTTGTAAAAATTTATGTGTGTGTATATATAAATATATCTATAAATTTAACAAAAAAATAATAATAATTTAAATAAAACTATCTGTACATTAAAAAACATTTTAAATTGATGACTTCGTTGAGTCCTGGTGACTGGTCTGCTCCAAACACCAGTTGCCAAAATGATTCCCTGCACTCTAGGGTGTTGTTTAAATCACCAAAAAAAATTCCCTTTTTTACTGCATCCAAAATAAAAAATTCAAACTTCTTAAAATCCTTACATGTAATGGCATGCCTGGCCAAAGCATTGTTTTTATCCTTCTTTTGAATGGCCAAAGTATGCTCATATATTCTACGCTTAAAGACTCTTTTGGTCTTTCCTATATAATAATTCTTACATGTGACGCAGGTTGCCAGGTAAACCACTAACTCACTGTTGCAGTTATAATAATTTTTCGCCCAAAAGGTGTGGTTTAGATGTTCTACCACTATAAATGAAGCGTTACCCATATACCTGCATTGTTTGCAATTGGTACAGCTAAAAGTTCCCTTTTTATTAGTACATCTCCTATCTAAATTTTTGTTACTATAGTCACTCTTTCCTGATTCCAATAAAAGTTTTAAATCTGTAGTTTTTTTGTAAGTAAATTTAGGTTTTGAGCCTATAATGGAAACCAAATCCTTGTTCCCCAAAACAACTTTCCAATTGTTTTCTATAATAGATTTTATTGCCCATATTTCGTTGACTATTGGTAATGGGAAAGCCGTCAAAAACTCTGTAGCCTGTTTGTTTGTTTGAACATAGGTGTTGCACACTGTAGGTTCACCTATTGACACTTCTTCAGAGAACAATATGGGTTTGGCTACTCCGCTTCTTAGAGGCACTACTTCACTTACTATTTTTTCTATGAACTTTTCAGAATAACCTCTACTAATAAAGAGGAATTTTAAAAGTGATAATTCTTTCCGAAAAGTTTCTTCCTCTGAGGTCAATCTACTTAGTCGTATGATTTGACCCTTTATGACCCCTCTTTTCATATGTATAGGATGTAAACTATCTTTATGTAGATAGCTGTTGGCAAAATATGGTTTCCTATATATTTTGCTGATAAAGGTCTTAGAAACATCATCAATAATAAGAGTCAAATCCAAAAAAGAAATTCTTTTGCCAAAATCCCCTATTTTGAAAAACAAAAAATTGGTGCTCTTATTCAAATCTTGAACTAATTCTACAAACTCATCATATTGCCCTTTCCATAAAAAAAAACAAATCATCTATATATCTACGATATAAGATGACCTTGTTGAACAGTCGGTGTGTAGTCAAAAAAGTAGTTTCCCAGTGAGCCATTACAATATTTGCGAAAGATGGGGCCACTCTTGACCCCATAGCTACCCCTGACTCTTGTTTGTATATACCATCATTAAATCTAAAGAAATTGTTGTCCAAAATCAATTCCATTAAGGTACACAAAGAATTTGTTTTGGTCCCTGGGAAATCTGTGTGTTTAGTGAGATATTCTCTCATAAATTCAATACTAGTCTCCTGATCTATACTAGTGTAAAGATTTTTTACATCTAGGGTACCAAAAAACATGTTTACATCTCCAATGTTTATGTCCCTTAAAATTTCTAATATATTCCATGAGTCCCTGATATAGAATACAGACTTCTGAACTATAGGATTCAAAATGTTATCTAACCAGATGGAAATATTTTCGGTCTTAGAATGTTTTGCCGAAATTATAGGTTTAAATGGTAGTTTAATACCATTGTTTGTATTTTTGGAATTCCAAATAATAAAGCTAACTTAGGATGTTCCTTATATAAGAATTCATAATCCAATCTACTTATTTCTCCCTGGCAAAACATATCAAACAAAACAGAGTCCAAACCCTTAAATTTTTTACTTACAGTTTCAAGATTAACCTTCTTATATATTTTTTTATCTTGTAGCAATTCATCTATTGATGTCAAATAATCATTGCTGTTCATTATTACTACTTTTCAAAACTGAAAACCTTATCTCCATGGTGAGAAAATCAATAATACGTTTTACAGTCTAACAATGCAAGCATGCGCAGCAGCCATACAATCTGTTTTATTTCAGTTATCTGCAATAAGTATTACACCTCTTTGATTAGCTATTTAATTCACCATACCATTACATGACATGCTTAGCTTCTAATACTCACTTCCATTATGAGTGGATAAAAGCAAATGCACCAAGGATTGGAATCCCAAACTGCATTCAGCAAAAAAAAAAAAAAAAAAAAAATTGTCAAAACACACTTTTTTTAAGTATTTTTTTGCAGGGTGAAGCCCTCCCACCCACCCCTGAACTTATATATAACAACTCCATGATCACATCAAGTTGAAGGAGGAGGAACTTCCCCCAAAAGGGCATCACTGACAGTGATTTACTATGGAGGAATGCCAGTTATCGATGGGTTGAACCTCAGGCAATTGAACCCCTAGCATTCAGTCTTCATCCAGCAGTAGGTTACCCCTGCTACTCTCCGTCTCCTGTTTGCCAGCATTATTTGACATTACTACACAAATGCTCCTCACAGTCACTTGATTAATGTGCATAATAAGTGGGCCCAGGACACAAAGTAACGGCCACGGATCATTCCATATAGCTTAAATTTTCCTTTTCATTTCATTACAGATTTAATTACTGACAAATATACTTCACTGAATGCAAATTATAAAACAAAAACTTTGCCCAGTCAGTATTAGTAACAGGACTTGTAGTACTCCATAGAAAAGTCTCTCTGCCTATTCTGAAGGCCTTTAAATCAGTGACAGATCGGCTCCAGTCCAGCTCATATCAATAATGACTGCAGTACGTGCCTGCTAAGGGCATGTTCTTGGGCACTCCTGTGGGACCTGATCAGCACAAAATGTATTAATCAATGTGATTTCATTCTCTCCCCAGCTATTTGATAATCTACCTTCTTGTGTTTTTGATATAGACACATTTCCCTGATTCACATAAAAATTAAATGGTATAAAACAGTTTGTTGCTGGTTTCACCTAAGCACATCTGTGGATGAATGAACACTCATACTAGGCTAATGCTTTGGTACACAATCTGAAAACATGTCACTAGTATACTATTACACAAAATAATACATTAGGTTATATTCTTCATTTTTTCAAGTTTCAGTTTGCTAGTCTTGCAATGAAAGGTCTTGGTAAAATTTACAATGCATGAACACAATAGGACATACATTGTGGCATACATCATTTCTTTTTCAGTTGTCGGGCACAAACTGGTTCAAAGCCAGTTTCTCTTACACCAGCATTTGTTTTGATTAGTCTATTGCCTAGGTTTGATCCAGTAATCATTGATGTACCTCAGCGGTAAACTTAGGCAAACAGAATAATTTTTTGTGGCTCTACCCAAAATATTGCTTTTCATTTATTTACTTGTGGTAACTAGGTAGTTGTGCTCATGACCTGGGTCACATGAGACAGTTATGCATGTATAAAAAGTGACAAGTAGTACGACATATGACATTGTAAATTAATGTGTACATTTTGTAACACACGTGAAACAACCTTAGTGAAAGGTATTTGTCAAACATGTGCATGAGGACACGCACACTGCAGCTTTGCCCTTAAGCATACTAACTGTTTTAACTCCAGCTGATCATCAAGCAGAAGAGACAGCAATCGGGGAGGGTATAGGTACCTAAAAACGGAAGAGGAATCTCTCCTGATCATGGTTATCAGGCTTCCTCTGATGCCCTATCTTGTTATTATTACTATTCAAGAGTAGGTAAATGTCTCGGTCTATATTATATAAGCGAACGCAATGAATGGCGAATGCTATATAATCAACCCACAATCCCCAAAAACCCAAAATGTCGAACACACAGATCAGTGATTTTTTTCCCAGGGGAAAAAAATCACTGATCCCTAAAAAAGAGCTTTCAGTATTTTGCCAATTCGCGTAATGACATTCGACTAAACAGCTTTTGCAATTCATTGCGTTCATCAAAAATAATAGGGACCCAAGTTTCCTGAATTAAAAAAAAATAAATAAATATAGTTTAACAGTGGCATCAGCTGGCTGCTGCAGTAACCATTTGAAATGCCATGACCTGCCTGACCGAGTCCTGAAATATGGAGACTGAATGGCTGAAAGATCAGATTATATAGGTTAAGTCTAAGGTGCCATTTCTCTGAATATTCCCTTTTCTTTGGCATAGGGTGATCTCAGATTCAGTAGAGTAGGTTCAGGGGTATGGGAGACTTGTCTCCCACACTGGAGGTGCAGGTAGGTCTTGCACCCCTTCAAAAAGAAGTTTTAAGTAACACAGCGATTTTAGAGATTTGTTTTTCTCCTGGTTTTTGGTCTTTTTATTTTTCGGCTTTTTGGCACTTGGCATTTCAAGTGCTATTTCAATAGGGAGCCATAACGGATACTTGCCTTTCCTCCAGAAGGAGCCAGCTTAACTTCTTAGAAAGTAGTAACAGTTTTCCCTTACTGGTGTTTTCAGATTAAATCTGTACATGATACTACGGATATCCTGTGTAACATGTCTAGTATGGAAGTTTGAGTACGCAGAGTCATTCAACAGCAGGACCACCCTCCAACTTACCAGTCACTAGTCTAATTTCTACCAGAATGTGGACCTTGATTCTGCTACAAAATCTGAGCTAGAGTTTTACTTTGTGTCTTTGTCCAGATGACAGAAGTAGATGACATATGCGGTTCCACCAAAGTAGCTATTGTCCAGGTGATAGCAGTAGATAAGCAATGTAGTGCCATGAAAGTATCTAGATAATCATGACACTATACTTGCTATGACTTGGAGTGAGAAAAATGTTTTGTAGCAAGGTAAGTATACATCTTTACTAGATGTTGATTTTGGTGAGGGATTTGCAAAGACTACTGCACAGACTTTATGTAGTCAAAGATCAGTGGGAAGATTTTGATGAATAACACATGAACGCTCAACAGAAGCAGACAATCCTTACTGATGTACACAACATACTACTTCTGGTTAGAATGTGGTATTTATGGTAGTGATGGCAGGTATTGCCAGAAGAGATGCCAAAGTCATTGTGTAATAATGCATAAAGATGGGATGTCAGAATAATATCAAATAGGGAGGTACAGTGCAATAATGTACTGTGTCATCTGCTTCACAGCTGGATCACCACTTTCCACAATATTCTGCCATCAGTGACTTCTCAAAAGTAAAAAAAAAAACTACTACTATTGTGTCTTTTTCAGCATTAGAATCACTCCCTGAAGATTTACTGAGGAGTATGCTGCAACTAAGTTACAGATTTAGATCCTGCTCTAGTGCTGGGATAGACATGACAAGAATACTGGGATTAAGATCCTGGTCTAGTGCTGGAGTAGACATGACAAGAATACAGGGATTAAGATCCTAGTCTAGTGCTGGAATAGACATGACAAGAATACAGGGATTAAGATCCGAGTCTAGTGCTGGAATAGACATGACAAGAATACAGGGATTAAGATCCGAGTCTAGTGCTGGAATAGACATGATAAAAATACAGGGATTAAGATCCTGCTCTAGTGCTAGGGTAGACATGACAAAAATACAGGGTTTAAGATCCTGATCTAGTGTTGGCATAGACATGAAAAGAATACAGGGATTAATGTCCTGCTCTACTGCTGGGGTAGACATGACAAAAATACAGGGTTTAAGATCCTGATCTAGTGTTGGCATAGACATGAAAAGAATACAGGGATTAATGTCCTGCTCTACTGCTGGGGTAGACATGACAAAATACAGGGTTTAAGATCCTGATCTAGTGTTGGCATAGACACGACAAGAATACAGGGATTAATGTCCTGCTCTAGTGCTGGGGTAGGCATGACAAAAATACAGGGTTTAAGATCCTGATCTAGTGTTGTCATTGACATGACAAGACTACAGGGATTAATATCCTGCTCTAGTGCTGGGGTAGACATGACAAGAACACAAGGATTAAGATCTTGGTCTAGTGCTGGAATAGACATGACAAGAATACAGAGATTAATGTCCTGCTCTAATGCTGTGGTACACATTACAAAAATACCTGATCTAGTGTTGGCATAGTCATGACAAGAATACAAAGTTTAATATCCTGCTCTAGTGCTGGGATAGGCATGACAAGAATACAGGGATTAAGATCCTGGTCTAGTTCTGGGATACACATGACAGGAATACAGAGATTAAGATCCTGGTCTAGTGCTGGGATAGACATGACAAGAATACATGCATTAAGATCCTGGAATAGTGCTGGAATAGACATGACAAGAATACAGGGATTAAGATCCTAGTCTAGTGCTAATATAGACATGACAAGAATACAGGGATTAAGATCCTAGTCTAGTGCTAGAATAGACATGACAAGAATACAGGGATTAAGATTCTGCTCTAGTGCTGGGGTAGACATGACAAAAATACAGGGTTTAAGATCCTGATCTAGTGTTGGGATAGGCATGACAAGAATATAGGGATTAATATCCTGCTCTAGTGCTGGGTTAGACATGACAAAAATACACGGTTTAAAATCCTGATCTAGTATTGGCATAGACATGACAAGAATACAGGGATTAGAAGGATCATGGTCTAGTGCTGGGATAGACATGACAAGAATACAGGGATTAAGATCCTGTTCTAATGCTGTGGTAGGCATGACAAGAATACAGGGATTAAGATCCTGGTCTAGTGCTGGAATAGACATGGCAATAATACAGGGATTAATATCCTGCTCTAGTGCTGGGGCAGACATGACAAAAATACAGGGTTTAAGATCCTGATCTAGTGTTGGCATAGACATGAAAAGAACACAATTATTAAGATCCTGCTCTAGTGCTGAGATAGACATGACAGGAATACAGGGATTAAGATCCTGGTCTAGTGCTGGGATAGACATGACAAGAATACAGGGATTAAGATCCTGATCTAGTGTTGGCATAGACATGACAAGAATACATGGATTAAGATACTGCTCTAGTGCTGGAATAAACATGACAGGAATACAGAGATTAAGATCCCGATCTAGTGTTGAGATAAACATGACAAGAATACAGATGCATTTTTTTTCCATTTAAATTACAAATTGGGTATGTGTTTCTGTTATTAAAGCAGATTTTATCTGGCTTGATGACCTGCTGGTTTAATTGCATATATCAAAGATGTAATATAGTCTTACTCTGTGTTGTTATAAGTCTAGCTGTCTGAAACCTAACACCTGTTAAGACTGATTTGAATGTATGTCAAACTCAGTCAATAGAAATGGATTGCCAGCTTTTAGCTTGGTTTGTAGTTCATGGATGAAAGTACATGGCATACTGTTTTATGTTGTTTTGTTTTCATTAGTACTTGCTTTTGTACTGAAGTTATTTTTATTAAATATTCTATGAAGATGTTTAAAAAGATAAACAAAATACTTCAGAAATTCATCCAGCAGTTTCATTTGCAGACTGAGATCTTCTTAAGATCAGATTCAATGTCCAAGTATCTACTTATAACTGCAGAATCAGGGAACACTCAGAAGGGCACTAGGTCCTAATTTTACCCATAGCATTGCATTTGTGGTTTGTTAGTGGTTCACAGCATAACCACGTCAGCTGGTTCTCGGGAGTAAAACAGGAAAGGAATACAGGAAGTGAAAGGTCATGACAGTGCTAGTACTTGATGCAGTTGTTTGTCAAAGAATTTTTCCATTATTTTAATTTTTCTTGTCTTTTAAACTTATAGTCTATTGTTGAGAGATATAGGAATGCCACAACACTGTCAAACATGTTGAACATCATAACGTGCTCCAGAATACAGAGCACAATGATTACATTTTTCAAGATAAGTTTGATGTACACCTTTCTGATCTCAAAAAAGATCATAACAAGCTTTGTTATTTTTATTCAGCCATTTTAGCTATTGTGATTGGCTCTTGCCCTAAAATGCACACAACAGCCGACAAAGAAAATTATCAAAAGCATTTTGACAACTTTGAAAATTGTAGTACACTTCACACTGCCACACAAGAAATGAAACATGAAGGATTGTTTGGCCTCCTAGTTATTTGCACAATGCCATGCTTCTTTAATAGTATGTATATTGTTCTCTTCTGCTCATGTTTGTTGTAGTAAATTGTCAAATAATTTTTTCTTATTTTAAGTTTTGTTCTCCTGTTTCATAATCTTGTCAACAGATTTAAGAATGCCATGACATTGTTCAATCTGCTGGATTGAACATCATTGAAAACTTTTAGCCAATCAGAGATAAACATTAATTCTGCCCATTGCTTCTCTTCAAAGCTGCAAAACATTTTGCTCTCTTATACTTTTTTTCTGTCTGTTAGTGGAGCCATCAATCATAGCTATTTATTAATGTTTTCTCAAAATAGATTCAAGGAATGCACATCTCAGTGTTGATTTTGACTACTGTGGTGAATTCCTTGAGTCTTTTTGTCAAACACTTGGAAGCCCTTTCTCAGACAAATTAATTGGTTATAATCAGTGACCCAGTCATTAAACGTTTATATTATTATCATGCGTTAATAAGTATTGTGGGATAACATGAAATTAAATGAACATTTGGTAGTGTTTACTTTAGTTGGGCTGACTGTTTTGATATTATTCTTCAAGTATATATTTCCCTATAATTTTGAGAATATCATGAATTATATCTGTGTATCAGATGGAGAAAATATATGTATGATGAATGGGGTTCACTGCCATCACATGAAATGCTGAACTATTGAATGTCAACGTTGAAATGTAAAGCCTGGATCGTTAATTTATTGCAGTGCTTAGTCTGATACGGGCCCTTGGTGAAGAGGTGGGGTTTCTGTTGCATGCCAACTCAAGCATGTGGGTTTGCTCTGGGTTCAGTAATGGATAAAGTAATTTATCAAGTGGAAGAACAAACAACATGCTAACAGAATATGTTATACTTAATTTATATTAAGCAGAAGTGACCCCTTTTGCATGGTAAAATAAGAACCCAATTTCATTAAGAGAAAAACTTAACTGTTACTTAACATTCTCCACATTTATGGTGTGGCATCGAAGTTAGATAACATTAGAAGAAATATGAGTGATTGATTGAATGGTATCTCTTGTATATACACCCATGCACATACACAGATATTATACACCCAAGATCATACACAGATATGCCCACACACGTACACACATACATCTGCACATGCACATATACATATATACATAGACACACCTCTCTCATGTGATTTTGAATTTTTGCAACAGATGCATGTCTGCATTTTCAATTTTAATGTCAATATTCTGTTTGTTTACTTAGGGTCATCAAACGACTTAAAAAGCTATATTGGTAACTCTACACATTTTTATTTTCTGTAGTAGAAAGTTATTAGTAGAAGCTCCTTTTGCAAAGCATCCGCAACTAAAGACATATTAAAGAACAAACTGAAATGCAATCAACCTCATACACAATTGTGAAACATATTAAAAATATTGTGAAACATTTTCGCAATTAATTGTGTTGGAATTACAACAATATTGACAAAGAGATATACATTGGCATAACATTTTTCCTTGATTTTCTGATTTCGTATTTCTTCATTCTAAAGGATGTTTTTTTTTCCAAGCAGGAACTTAAAATAAAATGATTGAATCTGTCACGTTTTCTGAGATAACTCAGACAACAAAGGAATGAAAGAATTTGAGCTATAGTAAGCCTGAGAATATGGAATGACATAAATATAAAATCCCAATTTAAAAAGTACTTGACCTATTTATATGGTAGTGCTAATGTTGCAACTTTATCTGAGCTGTTGGTGGCTAAGATTTACCTGCAATCAACTGGACGTATAAGCTAAATTAAGTACACTTTTATCTGCACGTTTTTCATGTAGTACTACATTTTATTTTTTTCACTGAATATTAATTGATTTGAATATTGTGGTATCTCTGTGTCTCTACAGTTGGTTCCCCACCCCCATTCCCTGTTCTTGTTGTGGTGTTGATCTTGGTGGCTTTGAAACTGCAGACCCTCTTGTAAATTTGTGTTTGAACACTCCTTCTGGGCCCATCTCATTTGCTCACTCAACTGAGTACAGTGAGATCATATTTTAATTTCAGACACTCCTACTAGTCCTATCTCTTCAGTTTTATCTACTGTGTACAGAGAGAGCATTTGGGAAGGACAACCTATGTAGCCCCTTAATCCTGCTCTGTTCCCCCCCTCAAAAATATACTTTATTCAGCTGTTCTTACTGTAACTGTCTTAGTTTGCTGTTCTGTGTGCTCTTATCTGTTCAGGTGCTCTTACTCTGCACTTATTACTGCTTGTTAGTAGCATCCTAATTTACTATTAAACAGAAGTCTGCCTACATTTCCCTCCATGGCTTTATTGTTTCCCTGAACAGGGGCATCCAGGTTCATTCTTTGGCTCCTAATTTACTGCCTTCTGCACTTGTTTTTAGTCATTTGTTAATTTAATTGCAAAAAAAGTCTAAGCTTGTTTCCTGCCTTTCCTGTAACTCGTCTAATCTAGATACAGATTTTGCTGTATCCAGCACTATTTGTAAGCTTCTAAGCCTCCCAAGCATTTCTGTGTTGGAGGGAAGCCTTCTAGCTTATCAGTGAGAGTGGTAAGCACTAGGTAGCCTATCTACCACAAGAGTGGTTTCTGGCCCAGAAATTGTAGTTTATTGGCCATTTGGGCAGTTTTTCCATCTCTTTCAACCTTCTGGTTTAAAAGCCTGCATTTGCGCTTGTTTCCCACCTCTCCTGTAACTAGCCTCATCCAGATACAGATTTGCTGTATCCAAGACTGTCTGTAAGCTTCTGAGCCCCCCAAGCCTTTCGGTGTCAGAGGGAAGCCTTCTAGCTTGTCAGTGGGAGTGGTAAGCATTAGGTAGCCTATCTACCACAAAGAGTGGATTCTGGCCCAGAAATAGTAGTTCTTTGGCTGTTTGGACAGTTTTTTCCATCTCTTTCAACTTTCTGATTTAAAAGCCTGCATTTACGCTTGTTTCCCACCTTTCCTGCAACTAGTCTAGTCCAGATACAGATTTGCTGTATCCAGGACTGTTTGTAAGCTTCTGAGCAGTGCCAAAGTCTGCTCTTCAATTTTTCCCTTAGATCTGCTAGTTCTCTCCTCTCCTGCACTTTTACTAGCTTATTAGTCTAGCACTTTACCAGACTTCTCATAGCAATTATTGTAGTACACAAAAGTGCTACCAGCACTAAACGTTCTACAAGGAAACAGATCCAGTACTTATTATTAATGCCAACCACTCAAGGCATGTCTAAAGGTCAGTTCCCTGTGCTTTCTCCTATTAACCTGGTTAACTTGGGCATCATGAGGCAATGTAGCAACTGCCTCATGTACACCAACAACCCTCTCCTCTTACCTCCAAACACTCAGACTTATGAGAGATGCACTTATATATCCAGATTGGAAGCCACACTCTCCAGCCAAGACTGAAATAGCTGGCCAAGAGGAGAAGGTCAACAAGTGCGCCACACCACATGGAACACATTGCCCTCCAGAACACACACCAGCAATGCCTTCCATAAAAACACAAACCACACACCCACTTTCATGGAGGGTTTCAATTAAAATGTACCCAAACAGCAGGGACTTCCAAGGCAGAAATTCATTTGACCACCACAACACAACACTAATCATGAGACACATAATTCTCCTAAACAGTGTGCAACTCAACCAAAGCCCCTATGGCAAAACAGCATACCCAACACACTAGTCATAGGTGACTGGATAGTGAGGCACATTGATGTCTCACTCACTAGGTTGAATAAGGAGAAAGTAACAGTCAGTTGCCTGTCAGGTGCCAGGATTCACCACATAATGCATGCACTCAGGTCCCTCAACAACAGGTACAAATATGACTTAGTCATTGTACATGTGGGTGTGAATGACCTGAGACGTACCTCCCTGGACTACATGAAAAGAGACATGGAAGAGCTCTAGGATTATGAAGCTCAGGCAGGTATGACCCTAGCCCTGAGCAGCATCCTACCATCACCCAGAATGTTACCACAGTACAAGCAGAAAATGACTGATTTCAACAATTGGCTAAGTTTCTGGTGTCACTCTGAGAGTTTCCAGTATCTGTCAGCCTGGGATGACGTGATTGACAGACCTCAATGCTTTGCCAGAGATGGCCTGGATCTGTCACCCCTAGGCTTCTGGATACTGGCCAAGGCTCTTGCCACCTTTATGGTGTCTTTTTTAGGCAGTGTTCCAAAGACCAAATTACCACCATAACAGCTACAAACAAATGCAATCTGAGGGTCATGCTGCTCAATGCTAGAAGTCTAAATCTCAAAATGTACTCGCTCAAAGCACTCCTTAAAATGGAGAACATCGACATTTGTGCTGTAACAGAGACCTGATTCAAGGCAGGAGAAAGCACCCCTACAGTACCAGGCTATAACTCTTTTCAAACTTTTCAGCCCCAGAACTTGGACCGAAGCTCCAAAGGTGGTCATGTTTCCATATTCATAAAGGATGCCCACACCTCCAGACTGGTAGCCCAACATAACACATCAGAGATACTTCAGGTGCAGCTAACATTGAGTAAGACAGGAATTCAGGTTGTAGCCTGCTTTAAGTCCCTGACCATGTTCCAAGAGTCACACTCCACATTCCTAAGCACCCTGGAGAATATTAGGGTCCAACCTAACACTCTCATACTAGGCGACTTCAACTACCCCTCCATTAACTGGGAACACTACTCATGTACCAATACGCTTGCCCAACGTTTCCTGAAGTTCATTAATTCCAATGCCCTGGACCAGCTCGTTCTTACCCCCACTAGAGGTAGCAATATCCTTGACCTGGTCATTACTAACATGGTCGACCATTGCTCCACACCAATAATCAGCTCCAATCTGGTTAGATCCGACCACAAACTAATCACCTTGGAAATCCACATCCCTCCCACCCCCCAGCAAAGGTAACCACCATGAAAAACTTCTCCAAAGCTAAGTTTGGGCTTCTAAAAACAGAGGTGGCTAACTTCACAGCACCCATGCAAATGGAGGATAGTTGCATGACTGCCGAATCATACACTAATGCACTGTACAAACACGTACACAAACGCATGGATCTCGCCATACCCAATAGAACCAAGACACTCTCCTCCAAAAGAAGGAAGCCAATCCGGTGGTCCCCTGCCATAAACAAACTCTACAACAGAAGGAGGAAACTGATGTGGAATAAGGTGAAGTCCCAAGAATGGAAAAACTCCCTTATCAGCCTCAACAAAAAGTTGAGATCCCTCATCAAATACTCTAAAGCAAGCTATGAAAACAGAATTTCAGCAGACAGTAAAGACAACCACAAGGCCTTCTATAGTTATGTAAAGAATCTCCATGGCAATACCCAGATTTGCTCTGAGCTACTGTACAATGGTACCTCCTATACCAAACCAACAGATATTGCCAATATACTGGCCGACAGATTCAGTGCCAACTTTACCCTTTCTTCCCCCCCAAAGGACCAATCACAATACCAGTAGATTGCCAGGCACCCAGTATTACTGCTGCATAGGTTAATACAGCACTGTCCAAGGCCAAGAATACAGCTTCTATGGGACCTGACATTATTCCTGGCTGTCTTCTACATGAACTACAGAGTGAACTGGCACCTCACCTGTGTGGCCTGTTCAATCACAGCCTCACCTCAAGCTTTGTCCCTAACAAATGACACACTGCTACAGTCATCACGCTCCACAAAGGAGAAGTGACTACAGACCCTGGGAACTATCAACCCATTAGCCTGATGAGTCTGATATGCAAAGCTATGGAACATATCATCATGGACCTAATAAACAAAGATATAGGGAATCTCCAAACTCTGGATCCCACACAGTTTGGTTTTGTGAAGGATAGATCATGCCTGCTCAACTTGGTTGACTTCTTTGAGTCAGTCACCAGAGCTGTGGATGAAGGCAAGGTAGTTCATACAGCCTACCTTGATCTCGCCAAGGCCTCTGATACCATTCCCCACTCAGGAATCATAGAAAAACTCACTAAGCTAGGTATCAACCCCTATATCACTAGGTGGGTTGCACACTGGCTCACAGACAGAACCCACAATGTGAAAGTAGCTGACTCCAAGTCAGACTGCTGACTAGTCACTAGTGGAGTCCCAGAGGGTTCAGTTCTGGGTCCTGTCCTGTTTGGTATCTACTTCTCTGAAGTCCAGGCCAACATAAAGGGACTCTGGCTTTCAAAGTTCACAGACAATTGTAAGTTGAGAGCTATCATTAACTCCCCAAGTGATGTTGACATCCTACAGAATGGCCTCACTGAGACCAACAACTGGTGTCAGAACCATGGCCTTAAGCTCAACTTCAAAAATTGTGTCATTATCCCCTTTGGGAAAAACCTGATTCCCATGAATTACCACATTGATGGTAGTCCACTGAATGTAGAAGGCGTTATGAGAGATCTGGGAACACAGGTTGACAGCAACCTCTGTTTTGATCACCGCAATGCCACTGTGGTCAGAAAGTCCTTCTATGTGGCACATCTCATCACTAAGGGTTTTGCATCTAGGAAGAAAGAGGTCATTATCTCCCTATACTCTTCCCTCATTAGGCCAGTCATCGAATACAATGCCCCATTTGGCATGTACCTCACTAGACACCTGCAACAACTGAAGAGGCCACAAAAGCACCTCACAAAGAGGATCCTAGGCCTTAAACACTTGTCCTATATGGACAGACTCAAAAAATGCCAACTATTATCTGTCTCATATCGCCTACTTAGAGGCAATCTCTGCTTGACTTGCAAAGCCATGTCTGACCCAGCTCTGTTAGAAATGCCACATCTAAAGAAATCCCTCCGCACCACATGCTCCAGAGACCTCAACCTTATTTCCACAATCAATAGAACGTACTGGAGGGACAGGTTCATAACCCAGAGACTGCCCATGCTATGGAATAGATTTTTCATACATGTCAAGCAGAGCACCTCATGTAGCTAGTAGCTGTAGCATTGTCCAGTCTCAGGGTTGCTGTTTTTGGGCCTGGTTGTTTGTAATGGCTGTTTGTTCTGAGTACATTTTCCAAGTCATCTTGGATTAGAAAAGGCGCGTCTGTACTCTAGTGAGAGGATTGTGCTGATTGGTCCCTGGATGGTAAAGGTTGACTGGTCTAGGGCTTGGAGTAAGCACCTCACTGGTTTTTGTGAGATTTTTTTAGTTGTTTTAGGTTTTAGCCTTCTGGTATTTAACCCCCACCCTTTAGTGGGTTTCTGCTTGTTTGATCACTGTGCAGCACAGCAGACTGCCGTGCAATTGTGCGCCATAGCTTGACAGATAATTTCAACAATTTTTACCTTAGATACAGCTGTAACCCAACAGTGTAGTTCCTCATCTTTAGCATATTTCTGGCAAAGAAGCAGTACTAATGAAGCTGTGTAAGTACCCCATTGTTAAAACAGCTTCAAGAGTTTTTCTGAGGACTCTCTCTCTACCTACTAGTGTAGCATTAAGCCTAGACTCTGAAGTATTAACACAACTCGCCCACTAGTTATTCCTACATGTGACCCCTTTCCCACCATATTCCTGTTTCTGACCATATAAATTCACCTAGCACTATGAACAGGCAATTTCCCACAGTTTCTCCAACCAGTTTTGTCCACATGGGCATCTTGAGGCAGTGTAGCAACTTCCTCATGTACACAGACAACCCTCTACTTCTAGTCCACAGAAACTCAACATGCGAGAGATGCAACTATATAAAAAAACCTTGAATCAGTGCTCTCTTATATGCCAGTCAATATATCTGACACTGAGCAGGTTGTCAGCATGCACACCTCACCACCTACTCCACACAAACCCCACATCACATATACCTACATATGCGGAGGTTCTCACCTTAGCTAAACACCAGAGACCTCCCAAATGCAAACACAAGCACGCTACATATAATACTTCCTCTTCAGAACACAATACACACAATAGCTCATGCACCAGTTTATCATCTGTCAAGCCCATAAATCTAAACACTAAACCTAACATGTTAGTTATAGGAGACTCCATTGTGAGACACACAGATGTCCCTCTCACCAGGCTGGATAGGGAGAAGGTCACAGTCAGCTGTCAAGTGCCAGGATCCACTATATCACACATTCACTCAAATCTCTCAACAACAGGTACTGTTATGACTTCATCATAGTCCATGTTGGTGTGAACGATTTGAGATGCATCTCTCTGGACTATATGAAGAGAGACATGACTGAGCTCTTGGACTATGTGTCTCAGGCAGGTATGTTCTTAGGCTTAAGCAGCATGTTACCTTCACCTAGAATGAGACTCAATAAACACAGAAAATAATTGACTTTAATAATTGGCTTAGTTTTTGGTGTCATTCAAACGGGATCCAGTATCTGTCAGCCTGGGATGACCAGACTTCTTTTGGTCACTTTCACAGGTTTATTGACATTCAGTCTGCCATTCTGGCCATTTCTGACTACTTTAGTTCTGCATTTACTTTGCACAGCATTAAAAGATTATATTTCAATTGTACTTACAAATATTTCTGGATTTTGACTGTTGATTTTATTCTACAGCATTGTTTTGATTTTGCACCATTTTACATTTTAATATACTCTAAAAAATGGATTTGACCTAATGTAATCTAAATATTTTTTAACTCTGTATATGACTTTTCATAACTGTAACCACATCATCTCATAGAGTAGGGATTCGGGTAGCGCATTTGTTAATATATATCAGCTTGAATATCATGTTGTTGTCTGTACTTTCCCTTCTGTTTGTTATTATTTTTACATTTTCTAAACTTGCGTTTGCTTAATTATCGCAAACAGTTTCAGTCTTGTATATTTCTGTATTATTAGTTTATAGTTTTTGGCTACACACTAGACCAGTCAATCACGTGGCAAAAATCTGTGACCAAGAGTCTGTTTATCTAACCAAAATTTCCTCTGGCCTTCTGCAGTAGCACTAATACTGAAAACATTGCCTATAGTACACTAACACCATGAGATGACTGAAAATTAAGTGGTGGTTCTTCCCATAATCAGCAGGAAACCAAAAAATAAAGTTTTACATTTGATTTTGTCTGGTCTAAACTGAGGAATTAGTTAACAGTTCAAGATAACACTTAGAAACATTGAATACAGCATCACATACAGTGCAAATTCCACTATGAGCCTTTACGGCAGAGAGACTGAATGACCATCAGTGTCACATGACCCACACTACAGATTAGTTGTATTGTATTTAAAGATATAGTATATCATATGCATAGTATCTGATAGCTGTAATTACTTATATGCATCAGTTATTAACTAAATACCTCAGTGGTTTAGAGTAAGGTAGCAACAGCTCTTTTCTTGTTGATGTTTGTTGCTTGTATTGCCCGAACACAATAAACCAGCAGCCTCTCTATGCCAGTTGCACTCCTTTTGGATGATGTTAAAATATATGCCAGAATATGAGAAAGAAAATTAGAAAACTTCATGCCAAACTTAATTCATGATGATAGCAGCAAAGGGGTGTGAGGTTGTCAGAGATATTATGGAAGATATGTTTGGACTTATTTAACATTATACATTTTATTTGGACTTATTTAACATTATACATTTCATATGGACTTATTTAACATTATACATTTCATTTGGACTTATTTAACATTATACATTTTATTTGGACTTATTTAACATTATACATTTTATTTGGACTTATTTAACATTATACATTTGGCCTAAAATATCCAAGATACAGTAGTTCTTGCTTTTCTGGATAATGAAAAGAAAGTGTTATGACCATATATTTGGCAAGTTCAAACGTGTCTTAGTTTTTCAGTAGGAGTAATTGAAGGTTATAGTGTTATAGTATAAACCTAGTGCATCACTGTTAGTTAACGGGTGTCTGACTTTCTGCTTCATGGAGGCAAATATCAGTTGTATCCATTCGCACACTTGTTTTGATTTTTTTTTCTTTTTTATAACAATGGAATCACTGGTAACTATATTCTGAAAGTAGTAAATATAAATGAGGTGAATAAGCAGAAGAAAGATAAAGCTACTTGGCTGAAATCTATTTCCTATTAGTGACTGAACCAGTAACTGTTTATCTGCTATAGTACATCTAGTAAACCAATTTCAAAGTCTGGAAAAATCCAAGTATATAGGATCACCATGGATAAATCATTTAGAATTTGTAAGTGTGTTACGTCTATCAGTCAGATGACAAAAACAACATTCTTCTTGTAAACAAAGTCGTCAAAGGGATTATGGGGAGTTCTGTGGTTATTTTCAAGGCTGATGAAGCAGGTAAAATATAATCATATCTCCAGATCTAAATAAAGTAGTAAAACTTAACGTGTAAGTGGTCATAAAATAAAAGGACCTAAGAATGGCAGAAGTTTTTACCTATTATACGTAAAATAATGGAGGTGAAGCTGATGTTGCTAAACTTTTATGTTTTACAAGTCATCTTCCTGTTTAACACTTTTTGAAGAGGTTGATAAAGTATAAGATGCTTGATTAATAAGTTTGCCTGGAGTAATTGAAGTTATAGATTTAAAGCCTCATGTCTGATAAAACCAATAGTATCAGAGGGTTTGGGTTTATTGGATTTGGAACAACATGTCAAACAGTAGCCCTTTAGTCTCACTTGCAGGTTTCTAGAATTCAATGAAGCCAAACAAAAACCTCAGACATGATGGTTCAGTTTAAACAAAGAGTGGACAGGTATCTTTCAGATCAGAAGGCTTTAAACATAACACACAGACACAGCATATATTGTCTGTGCTACATGAAATCTGTATTCTAGCAGGACTCTGAAAGAAAGAATGACATACAGATCACTGTAGCTAGTTTTTGAGCATTAAAGCCATGTACCAATATGTAAATCTCTGTTTAAACTTAGAAAATATCTCTATATGATATATTTGCAAGACAGCATGCATTATGCTACCCTGAGCATTAAAAATTAATTTTAACATAATGCTAAGCATTCAATTGACTTATTACATTCAAATCAAACTTTGTGCACATTCAACAGGCATTTCAATAAATTAAACTTTTCCATACAGCCATCGCCATGGAATAAAGCGCTATAGCTCTGACTACAGCTAGGTGACCCCCAGTTTGACTACTGACTCTGGAGATTGGTGGAACTGGCTGGACAAAAAAGGCTTGACTTGTTTTCTTGTAGCAGGAAGGAGAGGGTGTTCATAGGGCACATCTGGTTTGTGAGCTCCAGTGGTGACAGTTATCGTTCACTCCAACATTACATAAATTGTGCAAATCCTGCCTTCCCTTAAATTTCATTCCTCCTCCTGAACATTTTTTTCTATATTTATTGCTTCCACAAATTCTATTTATTTTTATGTGATCTGTTGTCTTTTCCTGTCATACATCTTTGATCAGAACAAATGTCAGCCTTGTCTTCCTTTTCTGCAGGGATCAAGCTACTCACTAACCAGATAATCTTCAAATTAAATATTGTGCAACACCCAGTACAGAAGTATGTGAGCACTGTTTAATGAAATAGTAATATTCAAGACACCATTAAACCTGCTTAACCACAGACAGTAAGAGAATGCTCTCCTCCATATGGCAAGACTAATTTCATTCTAATGCATACAGCACACATTCTGTACATGAAGACATGAGATGTGCCACATAGAAGGACTTTCTGACCACAGTGGCAATATGATGGTCAAAAGAGAAGTTGCTGTCAACCCATGTTCCCAGATCTCTTATAACGCCTTCTGTGTTCAGTGGACTACCATCGATGTGGTAATTCATGGGAGCTGGGTTTTTCCCAAAGGGGATGATGACACATTTTCTGGCAATGAGCTTAAGGCCATGGTTCTGAAACCAGTCGTTGGTCTCAGTCAGGCCTTTCTGTAGGATGTCAACATCACTTGAGGAGTTAATAATAGCTCCCAACTTGCAATCGTCTGCAAACTTTTTCAGCCAGAGTCCCTTCGTATTGGCCTGGACTTCAGATATCAAACAGGAGATGACCCAGGATCGAATCCTGTAGGACTCCACTCATGACTGGTCGGCAGTCTGATATGGAGTCAGCTACTTTCACACTGCGGGTTCTATCTGTGAGCCAGTTTGCAACCCACCTAGTGATATAATGGTTGATGCCAGCTTAGTGTGTTTTCCTATGATTCCTGAGTAAGGAATGATATCAAAGGCCTTGGCCAGATCAAGGTAGGCTGTATGAACCACCTTGCCATCATCCACAGCTCTGGTGACTGGCTCAAAGACGTTGACCAGGTTGAGCAGGCATTATCGACCCTTCATAAAACCAAACTGTGCAGGACCCAGAGTTTGGAGATTCCCTATATCCTTGTTTATTAGGTCCATGATGATGCATTCCATAGCTTTGCATATCAGACTCGTTAGGCTAATGGAGTGATAGTTCCCTGGGTCTGTAGTTGATCCTCCTTTGTGGAGAGAGATGACTGTAGCAGTGCGCCATTTGGTAGGGGCAAAGCCTGAGGTGAGGCTGTGATTTAACAGGGCACACAGGCAAGGTGCCAGTTCACTCTGTAGTTCATGTAGAACACAGCCAGGGATATTGTCAGTTCCCATAGAAGCTGTATTCCTGGCCTTGGACAGTGTTGCTTTAACCTGTGCATTTGTAATACTGGGTGCCTGGCAATCTACTGGTATTGTGATTGATCCTTTGGTGGGGGAGAAAAGCGTAAAGCTTGCACTGAATCTGTCGACCAGTATATTAGCAATATATGTTGGCTCGGTATAGCAGGTACCATTGTGCAGTAGCTCAGAGCAAATCTGGGTATTGCTGTGAAGATCATTTACATAACTATAGAAGGCCTTGTGGTTGCCTTCACTATCTGCTGCAATTCTGTTTTCATAGCTAGCTTTAGAGGATTTGATGAGGGATCTCAACTTTTTGCCAAGTTTTTCCAGTCTTGGGACTTCACCTTATTCCACATCAGTTTCCTCTTTCTGTTGTAAAGTTTGCTTATGGCAGGGGAACACCAGATTGGCTTCCTTTTTTTTGAGGACAGCATCTTGGTTCTATTGGGTATGGTAAGAGCCATGAATTTGTGTACATGTTCGTACAGTGCATTGGTGTAAGATTTGGTGGTCATGCAACTATGAAGTTAATCGCCTCTGTTTTTAGGAGCCCAAAGTTAGGTTTGGAGAAGTTTTTCATGGCAATTACCTTTGCGGGGCGGGTGGGACGGATGTGGATTTCCAAGGTAATTAGTTTGTGGTCGGATCTAAACAGGGAGGAGTAGACTAATGGTGTAGAGCAACAGTCGCCCATGTTAGTAATGACCAGGTCAAGGATGATCCTACCTCTAGTGGGGGTAAGAATGAGCTGGTCCAGGGCATTGGAATTAATGAATTCCAGGAAACATTGGGCAAGTGTGTTGGTACACGAGTGGTTTTCCCAGTTAACGGAGGGGTAGTTGAAGTTGCCCAATATACGAGTGTTAGGTTGGACCCTGATATTCTCCAGGGCGCTTAGGAATGTGGAGTGTGACTCTTGGAAAATGGTTGCGGACCTAAACCAGGCTACAACCTGAATCACTGTCTTACACGTTAGCTGCACCTGAAGTATCTCTGATGTGTTATGTTGGGCTACAAGTCTGGAGACATGCGCATCCTTTATGAATACGGAAACACCACCGCATTTGGAGCTTCGGCCCAAGTTCTGGTGCCGAAAGGTGTGGAATGAGTTATAGCCTGGTAGTGCGGGGGGGGGGGGTTGTGTTGCCTTGAACCAGGTCTCTGTTACAGCACAAATGTCAATGTTCTCCATTTTAAGGAGTGCTTTGAGTGAGTGCATTTTGAGATTTAGACTTCTAGCATTGAGCAGCATGACCCTCAGATTGCATTTGTTTGTAGCTGTTATGGCGGTAATTTGGTCTTTGGAACACTGGCTGAAAAAGGCACTATAGGGGTAGCAAGAGCCTTGGTCAGTATCCAGAAGCCCAGGGGTGACAGATGCAGGCCATCTATGGCAAAGCATTGAGGTCTGTTAATCATGTTATCCCAGGCAAACAGATACTGGATCCCCTTAGAATGACACCAGAAACTTGATGTTGAAATCAATCATTTTCTGCTTGTACTGTGGTATCATTCTGGGTGGTGGTAGGAGGTTGGTCAGGGCTATGGTCTTGCCCATCTGGGCTACATAATCCAAGAGCTCCTTCGTGTTGCTTTTAATGTAGTCCAGGGAGGTACATCTCAGGTCATTCACACCCACATGTACAATGATAGAGTCATATTTGTACCTGTTGTTGAGAGACCTGAGTGCGTGCGTTATGTGGTGGATCCTGACACCTGACAGGCAGCTGACTGTTACTTTCTCCTTATTCAACCTAGTGAGTGGGACATCAGTGTGCCTCAATATCGAGTCACCCATGACTAGTGTGTTGGGCATGCTGTTTTGCCTTAGGGGCTTTGGTTGAGTGGCACACTGTTTAGGAGAGTTATGTGTCTCGCGATTAACATTGTGTTCTGGTGGTCGAGTGTGTTTCTGCCTTGGAGGTCTCTGCTGTTTGGGTAGATTTTTGTTGAGAGCCTCCACGAAGGTGGGTGTGTAGTTTGTGTTTTTAGGTGAAGGTAGTGCTGGTGTGTGTTATGGAGGTCTATGTGTTCAATGTGGTGTGGTGCAAGTGTTGACCTTCTCTTGACCAGCTATCCCGGTCTTGGATAAAGAGTGCGTTGCTTCCAATTTGGATATATAAGTGCATCTCTTGCAAGTCTGAGTGTTGGGAGGTAAGAGGAGAGGGTTGTCAGTGTACGTGAAGCAGTTGCTACATTGCCTCAGGATGCCCAAGTTCACCAGGTTAATAGGAGAAAGCACAGGAAACTGACCTTTAGACATGCCTGGAGAGGTGGGCATTAATAATAAGTACTGGAGCTGTTTCCTTGTAGAACACTTAGTGCTGGTAGCACTTTTGTGTACTACAATAATTGCTACATGAAGTCTGGTAAAGTGCTAGACTAATAAGCTAGGTTAAGTACTGGAGACAAGAGAACTAGCAGGTCAACGGGAAAATTGAAGATCAGACATTTTGACACCGCTAAGAAGCTTACAAAACAGTCCTGGATACAGCAAATCTGTATCTGGACTAGACTACTTTCAGAAAAGGCAGGAAACAAGTGCAAACGTGGGCTTTTAAACCAGAAAGTTGAAAGAGATGGAAAAACTGCCCAAATAGCCAGTAAACTTCAATTTGTGGGTCAGAAACCACTCCTCTTGTGGTAGGTAGGCTACCTAGTGCTTACCACTCCCACTGATAAGCTAGAAGGCTTCCCTCCAATACAGTAAGGCTTGGGGGATCAGAAGCTTACAAACAGTCCTGGATTCAGCAATCTGTATCTGGACTAGACTAGTTACAGGAAAGGCGGGAAACTAGCGCAAATGCTAGTGTTCTTTGTAATGCATTGATAAGTCATATTTAGTGAAATGTGTTTTAATAAATATTACACAAGTTATACAGAGACAACACACCACTTAATCCACTAGCTTTACAAAGCAATAAACTAGTAACAGTTCAATGAACATCATAAGCAACAAATAACAGATATATTAAAATAGAGCTTTTATGTACTTCTGCACTTCAGTATAGTTTAAAATGAAATTTAAGTATCAAAAGCATGTGTATGGCATAAAATTTAATTCAATCAATATTTTAACACTATATTTAAAATGGGTTTCTCTGACATTTTCATTAAACAAGGTGTTCCCTATATTTGCCTCTTAGATTGCCACAGCCTTCTTTTACTTCAAGGAAATTGTTTTTATCCCATTCTGCCACTGCAGTGTTCTTCATTATTGAAATCAAAAGTTGTGTAAAGTTAGAAGTAAAACACAGAGGAGGAAAAGCCAGCTGAACTCAGGTCATCATAGTACTATGACAGTTTTTGTCTGAACAGGAACATTGGTTTCAAGCTATAGAAACAAACTCACACTGTATTGTTTTTATATTGTCAGTTACTATCACAGTGCATGCTAACTGAATTTGAATGATCATTTCCAGTGAAGGGCCACAAAAATGTGTCATCTGGAAGTACAAAACTGTCTGTGAAATTAGTGAAATATATTTTTCTGCAGCAAATGTTTGTTTGTGTCTTTCGGCTTTTCCCGGTTAGGGGTCGCCACAGCGGAACTCCGGTCCACTAATGATTGGCAGTAGATTTTTACATACTGGCTTGCCAGGCCTAACGCATAACCTTCAACGAAGGAACACCCATTCACGCTTGTCGCTACACAGAAGACGCTCTAACTGAGAATCGAACGGGCAACGTCTAACTGTGAGGCGACAACGCTACCGCAGCACCACCACCGCAGCAAATATTAATTTAAAATAGTTATTAGCTAACTGTGATTCATACAAGGCCCTGCAATTTCATATACATGTACATACACACACACACACTATATATATATATATATATATAGTGTGTGTGTGTGCGTGTGTGTGTGTGTGTGTGTGTGTGTGTGTGTGTGTGTGTGTGTGTGTGTGTGTGTGTGTGTGTGTGTGTATGTGTCTGTGTGTGTAGTACATTTAATATGCTACACATTCTATCTGTAAAATGGACATTTAAAACACATTCCATCTAAAACAGAAATGGCTAAATCACAGTTGATAGAAAATTATGTAAGGCTATAGAAAGAGACTGCTGCTGTAGTTTTTGATCTTAGAAATTGCAATGCAAATTAGTGTTGATCAGTATTTGGGCCTTGCTAATGCCCACTGTTATGCTGTATCTCTTTCTCTAGAAATGTGTGTTTGTGCACCTGCAGTGATTACCTATGTGAAGAGTTTTCCTTTTTTTGTGTGGCTGTGTGACTGTGGGGTTAGAATATTTAATTACAGGAGTGTGGGAGGGAGTAGAAGGGCTTGGTTCCCCTGCAACAAAAGATGTTGTGGACAAGTAGTTGCTATACATAAAGTTTTAAGTATAATGTGGTTCGTCTAAGTGTGGATTAGACTAATTACTTAAATGATTTGTGATTGTCGGCCGCGGTGGTGCAGCAGTTAGCATTGTCACCTCACAGCAAGAGATTCTCTGGTTCAGTTCTTGGCTGGGGTGGCTTCTGTGCATAGTTTGCATGTCCTCCCTGTGGTCTGGTGAGTTTTAAAGACATGCAGGTAGGTGCGTGTGTTTGTGCGTGTGCCTTCTGTGAAGGTTGGATGCTGGACTGACAACTTGGCACTGTAAAAACTCCCCTGCCAATCAATCTGCAGATCAGTGATCCACTGTGGTGACCCCTAATGGGAGAAGGCAAAAAATACTGCTTTTATTTAGATGATTTGTGATTAGATGAAAAGTGCCTTAGATAAATCATTATAAAATGATATGTTTATATACATAATGCTCTGAAATTCAATATACATATGCATACATACATGTATGTAGTGCATTTGTTTGAATGCACATAAGGTCAAACAGTTTTGTGGCACTCATAAATGAACAAGTGCCTATTAGTTCAAATGCTGGTAAGCACAAATGGCAGTAATGCCAAAGTGCATTTTTACATAGATTGTTTTTTTCGGGAGGAGTTTAATATTTTTGTGATGGTCGTGGATGGGTTCTGTTTGCTTAATGGGTGAGTTTTTTTATGTGGTGGTCATGGATGGGTTCTGTTTGTTTAGCGGGTGAGTTTTTGTGTATTTAATGTGGAGTATTTGTGTTCGGGAGTCATTGCCAGTGTGGTATTCAGTGTGCAATGACAATTAGGAGATTTATTTCTTCTCTGATGTGGTATGACCATGAAGTTGATAAATTTACATTTTGGGTGTGGGGGACTTTCATCCCACATGTGGGGATGCAAAGGAGATGCCCCCTCACAATTAGTTAGGTGTTGGTGTTTTTTCGTGTTTTATGTTTTATTGTTAAACACAATTTTTTGTTGTTTGCTGTGTTTAAAATGTTTATGTTTTGGGATGTTTGCAGTATATCCAATGTTTAATTTCCACTTATTGGATGATTGAGTATAATCCAATAGAGAATGACATCAAAAAGTACAGTCACAAAGACTGCAGTTGCTCACTACAACATCAAACAACAAAAACTGCTGTAATTCTAAAAAAAAACCACTTTTGCAGATAACCTTTACCCCTGCTACTCATATATGATATATCTTTGTAAATGCTAACCAAGTCATTGTACCTTGGTGTAAGGAGAGGGCTTCAAGGCACTTTGGGTTTAATCATTTTACATACATTAATCCGGTTACACATAGGGGCCACCTCTCTGGCAAACAGGAAGAAAGTCTTGAATAGTACCTAGTTTCCCAAGTTCAGAAGTCAGTTAAGGGATCAGGTGCTGATATAGCCAGGCAGGGAAATGTTGCAGTCAGTAGAAAATCGTGGCTTGACTACACTGAAGGGAGGGACTAGAGGTGCACTGGCTATTTTGCCACAAGCAAGTGGAGGCTATGACAAACCAAAATGCTGCCACCCCAGCTAGCTGGAATTTTGTAAATAATTATATATGACTTGAAAATACTAATATGATTTATATAGAAACGTAACACTGCAAACCCAGCTATCTGGAATTTTGTAAATAATCATATGTCATTTGTGAATATTAATATGATCCACTGGTTTGTCTTACAAATGTAAGAGAACTATATGTTATGTGTATATTAAACTACTGGTACAGAAGTGTGTGTTGAACTTTATGTTATGTACTGAGCTTCAAGAATGTAACCACAGTGTACCCTGCAGGAAAAGAGCAGAAATGTGCATAAACTATATACCTGTGCAGATGTGTGTTTTAATGGTAGAAGTTGGAACATACAGATTTAACTTGCAAACCCTCAAGAAAATAAGTGGAAATTGGTTTAAGATTCTGTTATCTCTGTTTCAACTCAGAACAGACACAATGTCTAGAGTTGGAGGTTTTCCTGTTGTCTTGAAACAAAAATAATTACCAGGTTTCAAATGTAAAAGTGTTTAACTGCTTTACAATTTCTAGTTCTAGGCAAACTTCTGAGAGATAAGTACCTCTGACACAAAGGTGCTAAATTATAAGTTTCTGTTAGCCTGGGAACTGAAGGCATGTGACAAAGAGCGATGTCATCTCAACTAACCCAGCAGTAATGTGCATTATTAATTTAAGAACTATCTCAGAGAGTGAGTCTGTGCATTTTGTATTTGCCTTTGGATCTGACAACATCCTCTCATCAATACTTGTCTTGCTAATAGTAAGTAACTAGGGAAAGTGATTTATTTTAGATACAGATAGGAATATAGTAAAGATTAGCTTAGATGTTTTCTGTATTTATTTGAGACAGTCCTGCAGTGTTGTTTTAGAATATTTTCTGTGATTCTGAACTTTGTAATCACTGTGCTGTGTTATTGAATATTGTCTTGTTCTTTTATTATTTATTATTAAATACATTTAAACCTTTTACTTGTGGCTGGTTTGTTTACAGATATTTTAGCTCTTAGAATACTTGCATATGTATTTGGTGACACTGTATAAACAACTCTTAAATAGCCTTAGTCTTGGTTACACTTACCATTTGGATAATAGTAACATCACACAGATTGGTCACCCTTTGGAAAGGACCTTAAAGTAACTGATAAGGGGTTCTGGTGGCAGTGTTAACTACCTTATGCTCTGGGCAGAAGTGGGCATTGCCAGTAAACCTGTGCCAGCCTTTCCCAGGGGTGTGTGTGTATAAATCAAATCTCAAAGTATGTGTGTGTGTGTGTGTGTGTGTGTGTGTGTGTGTGTGTGTGTGTGTGTGTGTGTGTGTGTGTGTGTGTGTGTGTGTTGGCTACTTGGGCAGGGACACAAAGCACTGGTTGGACGGAGAGAGTGATGGGAGGACTTGGCTTGAAACCCTGGCTAAGGACTCAACTCTATAGCTGTGCCAGTGGGAAGTCTTATTGGGGATCTGGATAAAGAGGGAGAAACCAGCCCTAGACTATGATTTCTGCGTGCTCTTAAGCGAAATTGTACTTTACTGTGTGTGTACTTGTCATCCTCCCAGTGTGTACATCCCTCACTACTGCTAGTGGTGAGGATTGAGGCTCCTTGATTACTGGGCCAGTGCAGGGGCGTCACAGAGGCTTGCAGGCAAAACAATAGTGAGCAAAGATTTGAGCTCATTAACAAGTGCTTGGGAGTACACACATGCAGAAGGAATGCACGATAGGCACTGTTGGGGACATAGGTGCCCCTGGCAACTGCCAAGGGGTAGATGTAGAGCCTAAATATATAGGTATACTGATATCTGCCAATTTCAGTGAGAATGCATAGTGGTCCTTCTTGGTGATAAGGGTGCTCATGCCAGGCACCAAGTGGTGGAGTAAGAACTGAAATATAGAAAAGACCCTGATGGCTACCTGAATGACAGTTTCCTCAATCCCTTGGGGATTGAATGTACTGGTTGTTTGAGGAGGACTGGTGGTTAGATGGTCACCAGGCACTGAGTAGAAAACAAATTATAAAAAAAAAAAAAAAACAGCTGACAGTTTAAAGTTTCAGTCACAAATGTCTCACATTCCTGCCTGGCATCTGATAGATTCATTAGCTAATAATGATGACATAATTCTAAAAAGACAGATAAAAGGGGCAGTGAGATAGTTTTAGTTACAGATGTTATGACCTGATGGACACATTGCTTGGTCATGCCTTTATTTTATGATTTATTTAAAATCCATACAAATTCAGATGGATCACTTTGTTGTCTAACCGTACCAAGCCTTATGTCTCCTCTGTAAAGAGGCTACTAGCCTAGTAGGACTAACTCAGTCAACAAACGATAAATAAAAATAAAAATAAAATTAAAAAAAAAAATCAAAGGTGGTAGCTGTAAATGTAACGATATTTGAATAGTATCACCTTAAAGATTAAGAGTAATTTTTTTTTACAAATTCATTTTGTTATACTTATGCCCCAAGTTTTAAAGTAGATTTCCTTATTGTAATATGGATTTATTTTAGTTACTTCACTGGACCTATATTTTATTAAGGTTAATAAACTGGTGTTTCACTTTATTGTATGCTGAGAAACTGTCCAATTACTTCCTGATTCAATGTCATTCAGCCCCCTGACTTGTGATGATGTATTAGAGGGGTGAGGAACATTTCTGTAGAGGACTGGCATGTTTTCTGTAGTCTGCAGCAGATTTTAAGTAACTTGAATGCAGTGTAGTCAGTTTCTCAATCAGGTAATAAACAGTAAATGCAGCTACATTCAAGTGAACGGTAACATATTTAAGATGGAGCAGGATAAGACTCATTGTACAGTGTATAGCACTTAACATGCAGTGTAATAAAACAGATATAAAACTAACAAATTATTGTCTACCAATTGATTTTAGCAAAAAAACTTTCAATGTGTGAATCTTCTCAATGACAAACCTACTGTACAGTGTCTTTGTATGTTATACCACAAGAAATAGTATTGAAAAGAAAACATTTGGAGTAATCTGCACATCTTTGAAAATGAGGACGCAGTAAAGAGAGATCATTCCATTGTAGATGGCTGCTTATCATAGTGTAATAGTGTGTGTGTGTGTGTGTGTGTGTGTGTGTGTGTGTGTGTGTGTGTGTGTGTGTGTGTGTTATACTGAAGTGTCTAACAGCTTTTAAATTCAATACTTCCAAAGAGGAGCACTTAATTTTGTCTTCTGTCTCAGTTGCCCGTGATTTTGCCTCATAGATTTGCCCTGCCCTCATAAATGTTTTAAATTTCTGGTAAATCACTGAGAATTGCAGTCAGTAATGCCAAACAGTTTCATGCTTCATATTGTTCAGAAAATGCATGTTGATGCAAAACCTGTGGTTCTGTTAACATTTCAAGTGAATTATAGACATATTTAAAATCTGTCCCTTACTGCTCCTTTATCCTGCCATGATTTAGAAGTTTCTATGCAACAGTGCTAAGTGATTTACCAACTTTCAAAGCTAATAAAACACTTCAATCTCCTATGGTTTCTCTTTTTGTCTTTCTTTCTTTTTTCTATATCTGGCATTCTGGGCAAATCCAGAAAGCATGTAATTCACACATCCATGTTTTTTTCCCTAAAAGTGATCAATCACTCCATTACTAGATGACTTATTAGTTTTACATCTGTTTTGCTACAATATTTGCAAAGCACTATATAACTTAGTAAGAATCTTACACTGTTTAATCTTCCTTTTGTTTTCCTTTCACTTGAATATAACTGTGCTTACTTATTTATTGTCTGACTGAATAACTGTTTGTTCTGCATTCCAGTTACTATATATCAATAACTGACGGCATGGGTGTGGTATACTATAGCAATAACCCACGCCTGGGTGTGGGTAATGCTGGATTTACCCACGGTTGGTGTGGTTTTGTCACAAGGGCGAAGCCCGAGGGACCAAACAAAGCCAACCATGGGTAAATCCAGCATTACCCACACCCAGAAGTGGGTTATTGCTATTATACAATGACATTATTTAAGAAAAAAAATAATTACTTTTCTTAAATAATGGCATTGTATAATGCCTCCTTGCTGCCCTTCCACAGCTGTCTGGTATTCTGCGTCACTTCTGATGTACTGCGCATGCGTATGCCTACACAGTACATCAGAACTGTGGGCAAAAGCAATGGAGAAAGCAAGATCTCCATTGCTTTTTACTGTTTCACTATGTTAAATGGGTTTAACATAGCGAGACAGCTTTAAAAAAAGCAACGGAGAATCTCCGTTGCTTATTTTAAAGATGTCTCGCTATGTTAAACCCATTTAACATAGCGAGACAGGTTTAAAAAAAAAACAACAGAGAAAGCAAGATCTCCGTTGCTTTTTACACACTGTCTTGCTATGTTAAAGGAGTTTAACATAGCGAGACAGCTTTAAAAAAAGCAACGGAGATTTCCGTTGCTTTTTTTAAACCTGTCTCGCTATGTTAAACTCCTTTAACATAGCGAGATAGTGTTTTAAAAAAGACTTATACTAATGGAAAAAGTCCGGGTGACCGGACCTTTTTCCATTAGTATAAGTCGATTTAACATGCACACTGACCAATCAGCATGCACATTTTGGAATATTAATGGGGGGGGTCATGGTATAATGAAGATTTATCCATGGTTGGTGTGGTTTAACCAAGAGGATGAAGCCTGACTGATTAAACAAAGACAACTGTGGGTAAATATTCAATATACCACACCATGGAGTCAGTTATTAAAATTATAGACATTATTTAAGAAATAAAAATTACTTTTCTTAAACAATGTTATCATATGATGGCTCCATGGTGTTCTTCTGCTTTTCTCAGATATCACGTTGCTTTTTTGATGTACTGCACCTCAGTGCTGTGTGGCAGGTGCTGTGTATAGGAAGCAATGGAGAAAGGAAGATCTCCGTTGTTTTGTTTGTTTTTTTTTTTTTTTTATTAAAATAGATACCAGGACAATGAAGATATGGGAGAGCGGGAGAGACGGGACATAGGAAATAAAAGGATTATCAGGCACATTTCTCTAGTTTTTCATAAAGTATCTGATTATTCTTTTATTTTTGTTTGTCTCATCTCTCTCATTGGTTTCAAGTGTCCGGTAATTTTATTATTATTTTTTTTTAGAGAAATGTTTATGGCATATATTAATGGAAAAAAGAATGGGCACCAGACCTTTTTCCATTGGTATATGCTCGGATTTACAATGGGCACGCTGGTTGGGCTGACCAATCACTGTGCTATTTTGAAATATTAATAGACGGTCATTATATAATTTGTAATAAATTCTGCTGCAGACTACAGAAAACTTGCCAACCCACTACACAAATGATCCTCCCCTTCTAATACATCATCAGGAGGCGGAGCTGGATGATAGAATCAGGATGTAAATAGTTACTCAGCGTACAGTAAATAGAAAAAACAGTTTATTAAACTTAATAAATATAAGACCACTGAAGCAATTAAAGTAAAAACTACATTGTTTTAGGATATGAAAGTCCACTTTACAAGTAGAGGGCATAATTATAACATAAAGAAATGGTAAATAAAACATTTACACTCGATCTTTAAAGATGCGCTAATTAAGACACAAAGTTATATTAGACATTCATATAATTTTGTTAATTCAGATAACAAGCACACATTTAAATATAGATTTACTAAATAGTCTTGATAGAAATACAATTTTACACAATGAACGCTCATGATTAAGGAGCAGAGACTTTGAAAAAAATCAGCAAAGACTGAATTCTAACTATTCAGTAGGGTTAGCATTGGATTATACCATTATTATTTAGAGTGTAGTTTTTTTATATGATATACTTACCAGCACTGGGGTTTGGTCATAAAAGTGGAAATGTGTGTGTGTGTGTGTGTGTGTGTGTGTGTGTGTGTGTGTGTGTGTGTGTGTGTGTGTGTGTGATAGAGAGACAGTGAGATCAATTGACCACTGGAAGCAGCAGTAAAGAGGTTTACATACCTTTCAACCTCCTAGCTCAAGAAATCTGGGTAAAGCCTAAAATAAGGGGGAGGGGAGGCTCAAAATAGGAAAATATTTTAAATACTGCTCATAAAATTACAAAGTTGCTTAAATAACAGAATTTGTGATAGCATGAAATTTCTGATGGAAATAAAGTCTAAAACGCAAATGTATGTCATTGTTTAGTGACTTCACTTCCAAATGATTGGCAACAAGCCACACATTTTAGGAATAAGGGACCAAAAATAAAGTTAATATCTGAATATTTTTTTAAAAATATTATATCTTGGATGTAAAATGCTTCCTGCAACACCATTTGCATATACTACAGCAAGTTTGAAACATTTGGTGAAGGAAGGATTTAACATCAAATATATTAAAAAACTATGCAGTAAAAAAACAAAAAAAAAATTACAGACAGCCCATACTCTAAGCTCAATAATACTCTTCAGGGTGTGTGTGTTACTGTGTAAATAATGTCCTTCCATGGGTGGAGAGGCCCTCCGCCTGGGAGGGCATTATTTACACAGTAACACACACCCTGCTGGGCATTATTGCTTGCATATCGGTTGTAACTGGATTTGTGATCATAAACGCTTCTCAGAAAACTGGAAGTAACTCCATTCTCTTGTTCTGAGATACTGAAACTTCAGAGGCAGGATATTTAGAATTCAGAATTGTGGGAGGCAGAAAGGTACAGGCGGGACAAAAAAAAAAAAAGAAGGTAAACAACACCAGGGCCACTAATGCTAGATATGCCAATAAACCGGGTATCAAGCATGATAACGTGGATGAAGGCAGATGAAAGTAAACCAATTTCATTGATGATGTTTGTTATATGGGAAGATGAACATAAGTGCTTTATTTGAATTTCTTCAATATGTTAATGCTCCTCTCGGCCATTTAGTATTTGCGGAGAAACATACTAAAATTAGCATTCAATGTGTGGATGCACACATGTATAAAACCACTTATAAAGAACAGATTGGAACTTGTAGCTATCAGAAATTAATTCAAAGTGATTTTTACCTAGGAAAAAGGTATGCACAGTTAAATAAATAAAATAAAATAAAAAATTAACTGCAAGTCGTGTTTTGACCTTCCATTATAACTGCTTTTCTAGACAGATGCACATAAAATATGTTACACTAATCATCCAGCCTGTGTTCTGGAGTATCTTAATATTACAATCCAGAATGCATTTCTAGACAGTCTGCATGAAGAACATTAATTCTTATGTGAATGAAAAACAGGTTTAATGAGACAGATTATGAAGAAGTAATTGTTAAAAAAAGATACAGCATTCAAGTGCTGAAATAGATACCATCACAAAGATTTACTTTTATGAGAGAGAGGCAAGGGAATTCTGTCTCATTGCTAACAAAGTACTATATACTTTCATTCTATAGGCAGTACTGTTTTCCTATCAAATAAGTAATATAAAGTAACTAGAAGAATTTAACACCTGGAGTGAAGAAGAGAAATACAGAGGATAAACTGAACTTTACATGTAAAATGGAAACATAATGAAATAGGAATTTTTGAATATAAAACCTTCAGTACAACAAAATCTGATATGTAAACATGTAAGAAGGTATGCTGCATTGTTTTGTATGCAAGATTTGTAATTATGCATTGAACAATACTTTCATCGATGTAAAAGGTCATCATAACTTTATGGGATATAAAGAACTAACAAAGATGTTTTATGCTTAGTTTCTTAATACGTTTGCACATCATGTAACACTGGCAAAACTACTAGTGAGATTCACATGTGACTGTTAGAATACACCAGGAACAAAATCATTTGGCTTAATGCTGAGCAAGTCATTTAACCAGATCATAGTCCCACGTCACCCCTGAAAAGAGGCAGTTGGGTGTAATGGGTTGCCCTAAATAACAAATAAAAAGTTAAAATAAAATAAATAACATAATGTCAAAGGGACAGATGCTCTACATAAGTAGATTGGATAGATATATAGATAGATAGATAGATAGATAGATAGATAGATAGATAGATAGATAGATAGGCAGACAGATAGACATGGATTATATGTTTAGATTTCAGCTGTTAGATAAAGTAGCAGGTTTTCTGAGAGGATGGAATAAAACTAATCACCATGAAAAGATGAAATATAGGTGGTAGAATGAGACACAGACATACATAACATCTGATTGAAATGAACCTTCTCAATTAAACATGTTAAGAATGAGTTAAAACAATACCCAAATGCCATCTGAATTAAATTATATGGTATATATATACCTCTGATGAACTACAATAAGTCAATGAACTCATTTTTAATAAAAGTATTATTTAACTGGGTAAAGTAGAATAAATTCTTTCTTCCAGTCAATCTGTGTACCTAGTAGCTAAGTTCAGTAGCTGCTTTGCTTATAAAAGACACTATTCAAGAATTAAAAAAAAAAAGAATGGCAAACTAAGCAACTGAGTCCATAAAATATGCAAATAAGAATTCTCAGGAACTGTGCTGGCTTTGAATATTAAATTAATGTATCCAAATAAGGGACAACAGCCAGTGTTGTTCATGGATTATGCATTTGGATTTGCAGTGGAAGGTTTCATTTTCGAATCATACAGCAGTACAAGAGATTCATATCTAAATTCTGGTAGCCCACAACTACATAGTGGGAGTAATGCAGGTATAACCAATAGATCTTTCCTTAGGATGGAATATTATAGGAAGTCATTTATGGATAACACAGGCACTGCTGACATAACGTCAGAAGGACCAGTGCTACTTATTTTAAAAGATAAAGAGAAAAACGAAAGTGTATGCAGTTGTCTCTCATCCAGTATGTGCTGTAATAAAGGAAGGGAACGTATGCAAGCCACTAGCAATGTTAGGGAAGCCTAGAACACTGGAAGGTCAACTGATAAGGGAAGGCTCTAGTCTGCTACATATATATCTCTGCGTGCTATATGTATACACATACAAAATGAATGTGTGTGGGCAGGTGCATGTCATGTATGTACATATAAAATGAATGGGTGTGGGCAGGTGTATGTCATGTATGCACATACAAAATGAATGTGTGTGGGGAGGTGCATGTAATGTATACACATACAAAATTAATGTGTGTGGCAAGCATACCTCTCAACTGTCCAGATTTTTGCAGAATGTCCAGATTTCTGCCTAAATATTTTGGTCTGTTCCTCAAAGTTTTTTGTTTTCTGGCAAAACCCTGGGATGATCTGAGGAATGAAATTAGTAAATAATTTTATACATTTGAGTTTCAGATTTTATATCCTTTAGAAAATGCATTTTAATGCATATCCTGCTATTCTAGCAACTTTCTAAGATTATAAGAGCAATATTTAAAATCTGTTCCTATTTTTGGGCCTTTGTACTCCTATTATGTCAGACTTTGTCCAGATTTCTTGGGCTAAGAGGTTGAAAGGTATGGCAGCAAGGTGTATGTCATAAGGGTCTAGTCTTAAAAAACTCTTGCATTAGGAAAAGTCCTATACCCACAGTACCAGATAACATACCCACACACATACTCAAAGCAGGAAAAGAGGAGCAAGATTAGGAGTGTGGTAGTGCGGGTAGGAACTTTGAATGTCAGCAGTATGGCTGGTATAGGGAGATCGCTAGCGGATATGATGGAGAGAAGGAAGGCTAATATAGTCTGCGTGCAAGAGACCAGATGGAAGGGGAGTAAAGCCAGGTGTATCAGAGGTGGGTGCAATTCATTCTAACATGGTGTGGATGGGAGGAGCAATGAGGTAGGCATTATCCTGAAGGAACATTATGCCAAGAGTGTTTTGGAGGTGAAAAGAGTGTTAGACATGATGTTTATGAAGCTGGAAACTGATGCTATGATGTTGAATGTTGTTAGCGCATATACTCCACAAGTTGGGGGTGTGATGCATGAGAAAGAAAAAATTTGAAGTGAGTTGGATGAAGTGGTGGTGAGTGTACCCAAGGGTGAGAGAGTGGTGATTGGAGTGGATTTCAATGGGCATGTTGGTGAAGGGAACAGACGGGATGAGGAAGTGATGGGCAAGTATGGTGTTAAGGAGAGGAATGCAGAAGGTCATATGGTAGTGGATTTTGGGAAAAGGATGGACATGGCTGTGGTGAATACATATTTTAAGAAGAGGGAGGAGCATAGGGTGACATACAAGAGTGGAGGAAGATGCACACAGGTGGATTATATCCTATGCAGGAGGGCCAGGCTGAAGGAGATTGGAGACTGTAAAGTGGTGACAGGGGAAAGCATAGTTAGACAGCATAGAATGGTGGGCTGTGGGATGAGACTGCTGATCAAGAAGAGGAGGAGGATAGTGAGGGCAGTGCCAAGGATCAAATGGTGGAAGTTGAAAAAGGATGACTGTAAGGTGGAGTTCAGGGAAGAGTAAAGACAGGCACTGGGTGGCAGTGAAGAGTTATTGAAGAGATGGGTAACTACAGCAGAACTGGTAAGGGAGACAGCTAGTAAGGTGCTTGGTGTGACATCTGGACAGAGGAAGGAGGATAAGGAGACTTGATGGTGGAGCAAGAAAGAACAGGAGAGTATACAGAGAAAGAGGTTAGTGAAGAAGAAGAGGGATTGTCAGAAAGATGAAGAAAGTAGACAGGAGTATAAGGAGATGAGGTGCATGGCAAAGACAGAGAGGTGGCGAAGGCTAAGGATAAGGCATATGAAGAGTTGTATGAAAGGTTGGGCACTGAGGAGGGAGAAAAAGACCTGTACCTATTGGCTAGACAGAGGGACCGAGCTGTGAAAGATGCAGCAGGTAAGGATGATAAAGGATAACATGGAAGGCATATTTACAAGTGAGAAGAGTGTGTTGAGCAGATGGAAAGAGTACTTTGAGGGGCTGATGAATGAAGAGAATGAGAGAGAGAGACGGCTGGATGATGTGAGGATAGTGAATCAGGATTTGCAATGGATTAGCAAGGAGGAGGTAAGGACAGATAAGAAGAGGATGAAGAATGGAAAGGCTGTTGGTCCAGATGATATACCTGTGGAAGCATGGAGGTGTTTAGGAGAGATGGCAGTGGAGTTTTTAACCAGATTGTTTAATGAAATCTTGGAAAGTGAGAGGATGCCTGAAGAGTGGAGAAGAAGTGTTTTGGTACTAAATTATAAGAATAAGGGTGATATGCAGAACTGTAGTAACTACAGAGGGATAATATTGATCAGTCACAGCATGAAGTTATAGGAAAGAGTAGTGGAAGCTAGGTTAAGAAGGGAAGTGATGATTAGTGAGCAGAAGTAAAATCCCAAGAAGGAAAGACATCCCTGATCAGTACCAGCAGAAACTATGATCCCTCATAAATTCATCCAAGGCTAGCTTCAAAAGAAAAATTGCCAAGGACTCCAAAGATAACCACAAAGCGTTCTTTAGCTATGTCAAGAACCTAAGTGGAAACTCTCAGATCTGCTCTGAGTTAGTGCAGAATGGCACAAAATACACTGAACTGACTGATATTCCCAACATTCTGGCAGACAGGTTTAGTGCAAACTTCACCGCCCTCTCACCCCCTAAAGGGCCCATAACCATACCAGAAGAATGTAGAGCCCTGGCAATCACTGACACACAGGTTAAAACAGTCCTATCCAAAGCCAAAAACACAGCTTCAATGAGACCGGACACTGTCCCAGGCTGTGTCTTACATGAACTCCAAAATGAACTAACCCCTCACCTAAACACACTGCTCAAACTCAGCCTCTCTACAGACTACGTACCCATAGAGTGGCATACAGCAACAGTTATCCCGCTCCACAAAAGTGGAGCCATAATGGACCCCAGGAACTATTGCCCTATAAGCCTGACTAGCCTGGTTGGCAAGGCTATGGAGCACATCATCATGGAACTCATTAACAGAGACATTGGGAACCTCCAAATATTGGATTCTACCCAGTTTGGCTTTGTTAAGGGCAGATCATGCCTCCTAAACCTGGTGGACTTCTTTGAGACAGTTACCAAGGCTTTAGACGAGGGAAAGGAGGTCCACACAGCCTACCTAGACCTCGCAAAGGCTTTCAACACCATTCCCCGTTCTGGTATTATAGACAAGCTCACCAGCCTGAAAATAAACCCTTACGTCATGAGATGGGTTGCCAATTGGCTCATGGATAGAACTCACATGGAGAGAGTTGCAGGCTCTATGTCTGACTCTAAACTGGTTACAAGTGGAGTCCCCAGGGCTCAGTCCTGTGACCTCTCCTGTTTGGTATATACTTCTCAGAGGTACAGGCAAGCACAGGAGGACTATGGCTGACCTCGTTCGCAGATGACTGCAACCTGGCCATAATTGACTCTCTGGCTGATACAGATATCCTCCAGAAGGGTCTCACTGAGATGGATACCTGGTGTGAAAATCACGGCCTCAAGCTAAATGCCAAAAAGTGCATAGTCATCCCCTTTGGAAAAAAGTACCCATGAACTACCACATATGTGTTAGTCCCCTAAATATAGAAAATGTAATAAGGGATCTGGGGACCCAAGTAGATAGTAATCTCTCCTTTGATAATCATATTGCGAAAGTGTTTAGAAAATCCTTCTATGTGGCTCACCTAATCACAAAAGGGTTCGCATCTAGAACAAAAGAGGTTATTGTGCCCCTCTATTCATCACTCATTAGACCCATCATAGAGTACAATGCCCCATTTGGGATGTACCTTACAAGATACCTGCAACAGCTGGAAAGACCACAGAAGTACCTCACCAAGAGGATTACTGGCCTCAAACAGATGCCCTTTGCAGCACAACTGAAGAAACTCCAGCTGTACTCGGTTGCATACCACTTACTCAGAGGTGATCTCTGCCTGACATACAAGGCCATGTCCAACCCAGAACTGATGGACATGCTCCACCTAAAAAAAACAGATCCTCGAGAGCCACACGCTCTAGGGATCTAAACCTCACCACAACAATAAATAGGACGTGCTGGAGGAAAGGATTCCTGTCCCAGACACTCCCCATGCTTTGGAGCAGGATTCCAGTCTACATTAGGCAGAGCCTGTCACTAACACTCTTCAAGAGAAACCTTGAAAAGTGGATGGGAAACAGAAACTTTACCCCGGGGATCACTGCAGTGGCTCAGATTGACAGAGGCACAGGAAACTAATGGCTCTGCTGGACAGAGGCACAGGGAACTAATCTAAGGGGGCGGCGAAAGCCAACACATTCTGGCTAGGCTTACAGATGCCCTCGGGCAAATAGCCTAGTACTTACCTATGAACCTATGAACGGGCTTTAATTCTCATAAATATTTGTACTGAAATCTATTTTAATCAAGCACCTATCCAGACACTGCTCTCGTGCTGAGCCTGAAAAAGGTCCATAGAGATCAGTGCTCTACCCTGGAAAACAGATACAAGTAAAATAAAATAAAATAATATAATAAAATAATCTGAGCACTGAACACTGATGTTTACACTGGTTTCTAATTTCATTGTAATAACAATCCATAGCCCAAAATTCCACTTTTTTTCTGAGTTACACGTATCAACTTGAGAGAGAAAAAGAAACATTGAATAAAATACATAGAGCCTGGTGACCATATCCAAATTAAATCTGCTAGTAAATAGTCAAACAGTTATCAGAGAGGACTAAAGCTCTAAACTTTTAATGAGTTGCTTCTTGTGACCAGGTGCAGGGTTTAGATCCTTCTACTTGTATTTTTCTACAGTGTAACTCTGAGCAAGTCACTTAACCACAAAGTTCTCCTGGGTCACGTGAAAAGGAACAATTTGTGTCCAGTGGGATTACCCAGTTAAAAAAGAATATATACTACTTCATCATGTAGGCTTGGGAAATAAGCAAATGAAACATAAACAAAACTTACTGAATTACAATGCACTTGTTATACTGCAAAAAGACATTCACAGACAGGAACACAATGTTAGCATCTTTTACAGTCAAGATTAGATCAAGGGACCCAAGTAAAAGTGCACAGCAGTGAAATGATAAGCTAAACACCTTGTGATAACCCAACCGACAGTGTAGCCACTGATACCAGTGTTACTTTTTCTCATATAATAATTCCCTTGGCTGCAAAAGAGTGTTGATTAACAAATCCCAAGTAGATAACTTGGGTAGTATCTGAATTTATTCTACCTGTATGTTTCTTTTCCTCTGAGATTATCTTTATTAGCAAATCCAAAGTTCTTCACTTGGCTAGTATTTCAATTTGTTTTATGATAGTACCGTCTGCCTGTTTCTTTTCTTTGAAAACGTTAGTCAATGGAAATATTTGTTTTTTCTGTGATTCAGAAGCATACAAGCATTTTAAGTCCTGATTGCATAGCACTAAGGATCTAAGGAAAATTCACAATAAATGCATATCTTGTATGTCAGAAGAATGAGGGCAGTTTCCTTTTCAATCAGAGCCTTTTCCTTAAGTTTGCAGCAATATCCTGTGTCCCACATCAGATGCACTAAAGCAGTTCAGTATTAGGTAAAGGTACATTCTTCAAGAGATTTTGTAACCTTGATGGTTTGTGTATGCGGAGGAGGGGGGGTATAATGAATTTTGTTCTACGAATCTGGGCACCAGAAAAAAAGTGATATATAATTTTCTACTTCTGATTTATTTGCCTTGTAATATGCTAAAATTATTCTAAGATCTTTGTAACATACAATTTGTTTGTTTTTGTATAATTAATTTTCTTTCTTAACTCTATGGCATCTCATGCCTACATTTTCCTAATTTTTAATGGTTACAGCTTTTACACTTGTGATAATTCAGTGTACTTTTTCCCATAGTAAATTATCTATTCTGATCGTTTTGTGATTATTCATCATATATTATCTCTAACTGCCACAAAAACATGCTTAAGAGCAATATATTTTTCCAGCTTGGATATGAGTTAAAATGTATTTTTCTACTAATTACAAGATGGCTACATCCACAAAAGATAATTTTTAACTAGAGCTAGCATGAAGGCTGACTGTTTAGTGATAATTAGATCCAAATTATTTGATTCCCAAGCTGGAAAGTCCATTATCAGATACTTGCTTTACTCTGAGAGAATGCCAAAAAGGAAGGCAAGCCATAAAAATTGGCCCTTTAGATGTAAGGTAAGGTGAAATTACTAAAAAGCATCATTGTGCATGGCTCTGCAAAAACCTCCATTAACATACCTATTTCCACACAGAAGAATTTGAATTACAAAGTCCATCGAGTGGCATTCGAAAGACATGCGTGAATGGACGTGCCTTAGTTGAAGGTTGGGTGTCGGGCTGGCAACTCAGCACCATAAAAAACCTACTGCCAGTCATTAGCAGACCGGAGTTCCGCTGTGGCGACCCCTAACCGGGAAAAGCCGAAAAGACAAACAACAACAACATTGAACATGTGAGAGAAACAGACAACTGTAGGTTGCGTAAAACCAAATTGGAAACAATCACACACCTCGTTGCTGGTGGTGACATACTAATGGCAGAAGGACTGTGTACTGAAAGGCATAATGTGGCAAGACTGTTGCACTGGGGATTGTGCAAACATTATGATACTGAAGTGGCTGAAAAATACTGGAAACATGAGCCACAAAGCATCATAGAAAGTTATGAATTTTATATCACATGGGATCACCCATTATCAACAGTTCAAAAGACAGATGTTAGAAAATCAGATATAGCGGTGCATGAAAAGAAGACAAAAGTAGGATTGATCACTGAAATCACCACACCCATTTACTACAGTGTGTTGCATATAGAGAGACAGAAAGTCATAAAATACCAGGCTCTGCAGTCATAAACGAGAACAATGTGGAAGAACGATACCCAGACAGTTCCAATAGTAGTAGGGGTAACGGGTCTTATAAAAAAAATCTACAGCCATATTTAGATATATTACCAATCCATGTAACAATGCACAAATTGCAGAAGGAGTCATTACTGGGCACATTGCGGGTGCTGTGAAGAGCACTTTAGGCTGACATCAAAGATTGAAACAATATTAATTTCATGAACTTTAATTGTACTTTGACTTAGGAATTGGGTCCATTCCCGTTATGGTATTAGAAACCCTAAGGATTTGGAGAAATTAAAAAAGAATTCAGGACTGCTCTTAGAAATTCATGTAATATACCAGAAGTAAATAGGATATATCACTGTGCATAAAAACCCGGGGCAGTAAGGAAAAGGGAGGGGAGAAATCTAATGCCATCATGGAAGTATAGAATTGAGGGAATTATAAAGTAATTAAGACAAGAAGTGTAACTGTTAGAAGAGTACAGAAGAGGAAACAGATCCACCAAAATACTTAGAAAGATAGAGGGTATAAAAGCAATGCACAGTATCAGAACAGACCAGGATTTAATATACACTATGGCAAATAATAAACTAAAAATATCAGCACAGGCAGAAAAACTTAGAATATAGGCAGATAAAAATAAAGGAAAAGTACAAAATTAGCAATTTATTGATGACCCAAAAAAGTTTGATAGAGAATTTGGAAACAAGGTAAAAGGAATTGAAACTCCACCTCAAAAAAATTGAATGAACGGATAGAAGTAAAAGAAACATTAAGAAATTCAAATGTACAGGATGTGAAATGGGATGAAGTAACAGCCAGAGAAATTGAAACAAAATTAAGAAAATCTCTTATCTGGAAACCCCAGGCCCAGATGCAGTAACCTAACTTCTGGTTAAAAGTATTAACATCTTTACACGAAGATTTAGTCCTGAGTAAGAACTACTTATATACACATCCCGAACAGACACCAACCTAGTTAATTAAGGGAAAAACAATACTCCTCAAGAGTAAACCTGCAAGCTATCCTAAAAACTATATACCAATAATTTGCCTTCTGACAGTGTATAAACTGTATACTGGAACTGATGCAGACAGAGTTTATACTCATTTAGAAAAAAACTCAATAATGGCAATAGAGCAAAAGGGTAACAAAAGTGAGTCATATGGAGCAAAGGACCATTTGTTGTTAAATAAAGTCATAATGGAGAATTGTAAAAAGTGAAAGAATCTTAAGTATGGCATAGATAGATTTCAAAAAAGCATTTGACGGCATTCTACATTCATGGATAAAGGAGTCCTTACAGATGTATAAGATACACCTTACATTGATCAGTTTCATTACAGTGGCCATGAAACTGGTAAACCACTTTGCAGCGAGGTCATGATAAAGGACAAATTATGATCCCAGGGATAAAAATTCAAATGAGTATATTCTAGGGTGACTTTGCCACCGCTGCTCTTTTGTCTTACCCTTAACCCATTAAGCTATCTTCTTGGCAGATTAGGTCATGGTTACTGTTTGGCTCTCAGAAAACAATAGTGTAAACACTTCTCATCTTCTTTTCGTGGATGATTTACAACTCCATAGTTCATCGGATGAGGAGTTGAAAGCACAACTGCAAGTGATTAAAACTTTCTCAGATGATGTAAGAATGTCATTTGGTCTTGATAAATGTGCAAAAGCAATATTTAAAAACAGGAAAGCTGCAGTACCAAGAAAATATCAGTCCGGGACAGGACTGTGATGAGCAGGAGGGAATGTATAAATATTTGGGAACTGTTAAAGGATTGACAATAAAACATGAACAAATGCAAATTAAACTCAGTAAGGAGTATTTTAGAAGACTAAAATTATTACTGAAATCATCCCCGATATCTAGGAACAAAGTCCAAGCTATAATCCAAATCGTTCTTCCTTTTCTAACTTTCAATTTTGAAGTGATTGATTGGCCTCAAAAGGTATTGGATCAGTTGGACAAGAAAACAAGAAAAATGCTTTATGCTTATCAAATGATATATAAAAATTAGTGTATACCAAGATTATATAGTCCTTGTTCTGAAGGAGGTATGGGCCTCCTGGAGGTTGATTATATGTATAATGCAGTCATAGGACTGCATACATATCTGCTGACATTACCAGATCCAAACATAGTGAAAGTTTTAAAATATGAGGAGAACAAGTCTAAGATGGCTGTCCTGCTTAGTTTAGGAAAAGCATATCAGTGTCAACTGGGAATGGAAATTAAACAAGATGTAGACAAAAATTAGGAAATTAGGCAGCAAATGAATGCACAAAAACAAAAGAAAGAATACAAGGAGAAGGATCAGATGAGAAGGCAACAAATGGAGAAAAGGCGTAAATATAGTTACAAGTACAGAAAAGTCCAGGAACAAGCTCATGTCGATCAGGATCTATAGCAGGAATGGTTAAGGAGATGTGAATTTAAACCAAAAGATGAAAGGGTAACATTGGTGGCCCAGGATAATGGACTATGTATACGTTGGTTTACAAAGTCTATTGAACATGAGGGAGAAACAGAGAAATGCAGGTTCTGTAAAACAGAACAGGAAACAGTTGCACATCTTCTGGTTGGGTGTGATAAACTAATGGCACAGGGCCTGTATCCTGAAAAGCGTAACAATGTGGCAAGACTGTTGCTTTGGGAATTGTGTAAATATTACAATTCTCAAGTAGCTGAGAAGCACTGGAAACACCAGCCACAAAGCATTATAGAGAATGGTGAAGTTTATGTCACATGGGATCACCCATTACCAACAATTCAGAAAATAGATACAAGAACACCACATGTAGTATTCTGTAAAAAGAAGACAAAAGTAGGATTGATCATTGAAATTGCTACATCCAGTGAGTACAGTGTTATGCATACAGAGAAACACAAAGTCATAAAATACCAGGCAGAAATGAAGGCAATGTGGAAGAATGATACCCAGACAGTTCCAACATTAGTAGGAGCAATAGGTCTCATAAAAAAACAATTTACAGTTGTATTTAGATATGCTACTGATACATGTAACTCCATATGAATTACAGAAGGAGTCACTTCTGGAAACATTGCAGGTGCTACAAAGAGCACTTTTGGCTAACATCAAAGATTGAAACAATACTAATGTAGTGAACATTAATGATACTATGACTTGGGAGTGGGGTCCATTCCTAACATAGTACCAGAAACCCAAAAGACTTGGAGAAATTAAACCCATGAGAAAGCATATGGTAGCATGTATCCAACAGATCCCAAGTTATGGATGTTGCAGAAACCCTCACTGAACAAACAAGTTTAACTAGTCTGGTATCAGACGGATCCATGCTGGGCCCCTTCCTGTTTGGTATTTATTTTGCTGTTATCCAAACCAATATCCCAGAGGTGTGGTTGACCATGTTTGATGGTGACTGAAGCTGGGCTCTACTATCCATTCATTCACTGATACTTAGCGCCAGCAAGATCTAGAATTTCTACATACCTGGTGTAGCCAAACAGTGTTAAACAAAATGGAAAAATGTGCTGCATGGTAGTGTTAAAAAAAACAGTTATGAGCTAAACATTATAAATCGTATTCCTTTTCAAACAGATGTGGTCATAAGAGACCTGTATACTTGTTTTGGCTAACTGAATTGTCTCTTGCAAGTAAGCATCAACTGAACATTTCCATTAAAAAAAATTGCACTTTTCTTATCTGGATATTTAACAGAATACCCTCACTTACCTATAAGCTATTGTCCATAAAACAGAACGCAGATAATAGGTATGAAATGTAAAGCAACTGTTCACAAATGGTGCCAAGAGTCATAAAATTTTAAATGGCATAATTAATGTTTTGCATTTGCAAACAGCATGCAATAGCGTGTGGCAAGAATTTAGCAATGATGTTCATTGCCTTCTCATATGTCTATCAGTGAGAAAGTGTCCACCTAGTTGGTCACCTTGTAGCTGGTTGGAATTTATGTAATGAACACATACTGTTAGCAGCATGGACTGGACAGAATGACTCATTTTCTACTACAGCTAGAAAGAGTTAAAGAAGTACTATTAACATCTCCCTCCTATATTACAATCACACCTACCAGACTTAGGCGCATTAATATCAATGTTAAACTACAAAGTATCCCTATATGTAGCATTTTAGAGGGCAAACCATGTATAATGTCTTCATCTCCAATATGTCTGGGCATCATGTTTGCCTGGCATGCTCTGTATTTAGTGAATATTACAAATACAGTTGCGTTGTATTTCCATCTGGTCTTGAGGCACCAGTATCATGTTTAATTCATACATATTATGTAGAGTTTTGTCATGAATTAATGTGATGGAAAGTTAGTTCTAAACAAAATAAAGGTCTTTTTACCTGCCACTTGGTTGTGAGCATATCAACATTCATCTTCATCTACCAGACTTTTATCACCTTCCATCTATTCAGGGTGCCATACTGTTGACTGAAGTGGCACATCTCATTTCTATTCACTTACAAGGCAAACTTCCAAACTAATACAACTATTCTTATCAATCATGTTCATATTTACAAGCCCATGGCTCCATCTCAACTTTAAATATACATTTTTTGTCATGATATAATATCTCACAAACCATGGTGTAGGAAGTTTATGGCTCTTAAGTTCATCTTTCCTATGTCAAACTATGATCCTTGAAAAATAAACATCCTTAAAGTTTCTTTCTATAACCATATCCTAAACCATCTTGGGCTGTGGCAGATGATGGCAGCACAGATGTTTTTCCCTGCTAGACTCTTGGGAATAAAATGTCTGAAGTCTGACAAGTGCATCCCTTTCTGCCAGTAAATTAATTTGAATTACATGAACCAGTAGCAACACTGAATTATGCACCCATAATTTCAGAAAGAAAGACAAGCTGGCTGTCTGCACTTTGCTTATTTGTGTAGCAGCCATCTTTAAGTCTACTTTCTTATGATTCCTCTTTTTTTAGCATGCCACCCATGGTTTGAAAGTACACTACCTGCTCAGATAACAGGTTCCATTTATCAACTACTCTTTCCATAAAAAAATATGTTTTATTGTCTGTGGTGAACGTTGTGCCCTTCATTTGATAGGCAGGCCCCATTTTCCCTCTTCAGTCTCCTCTTGAATTGTATGGCATAACACTGTCCCTTAAGCACCTTCTACACACATACCATATCTAACATTTGCCACCTATCCTCATATGAGAATATATTTACCTTCTATAACTGCTCTTCATACCCCTTGTTGGCCATTTGTCTTTCTAACTTGCTAGCCCTTTTTGTGCCTTCCCAGCTATCTTTGATATTCTTACCCTGTATATGTACCAGAAATGAATATAGTGCTCCAGACTGGGCCTATACAGAGAGCTACAGACAATTAATATAACCACAGTCTTCCGAGAGTCAGTTCTCATGAGCAAAGAGCCATCTGATGGACTTTGGTTACCAGTGGTTCATTTTTGCTGTTATTACCACACGGATGCTTTTTCTTGCTCAGTTAATTTTTTTCAAAAGTGAGTGAGAGATAAGAGATACGGGGATATGTTTGAATATATATTAAATTCTTCATATCGATACAGTTAGTGCAGGTTGATGAGTACTACATTTATGTTAAGACGATCCAGTAAAGAGGATGAAAGAATGAAGTTTTATGTAGAATGATTAATAAAGTAGAACCTAGTGATGATACAGCTGTTTCACGGTCAGAAATTGTTCCAGATTATTTTCCAGATAATACAACAATGCAGGCAGACTTTGATGGAGAAAAAAATGGAGGGAGTATGCATTCACAGATGGAGGAAACTAGGCGTAAACTAACCGAAAAGAATACTCGAGAATTTAGACAAAAATAACTCAAAGGTAAAGGAACAATTTAATAAAATATCTTATGCTTCTGAGGTAGCTAAAGCAGAAAAGTAATGCTAAAGTGAACAGCACAAATCATGTCAAAAGGGAAAAAAACAGTAGTTAAAAATTGAAACTAAAGATGGTGAAGCAAGTGATAGATATTTTTATGGGACAATCTAATTAGTACTTTAGGCTTGATAGCAGAAGAAAATAAATCTTTTCTAGAACTACTTTTGAGACATTAAAGCTGAAAGATTTGGCCTTATTTGACACAAAGACTTTTTTGCGCATCTTGGAATAATTATATTGTGAAAGGCCATAACAGAATGCTCAGACGATATAAATGCAAATGAAATAAGAACAGCTCTTGTTGAAACATGTAAATATATTTATAGCATTAAAAAATGTATTGATGAAAGAAATGTATGGAATGGAGTATGGTGTGCAATGGTTTGTTTAGAAAGTAATCAAGGAAAAAGAGCACATGTATACAGTGTTGTGATCATTAATGAGAAAAAAGAATGCTTAAATACTGGGGCCAACCATAAACTTGCTTTTATTGTACGACAGGAAAACACTTGATTTATGACTGCCCTAGATGCAATTTTGTTCACTGCGGGGAAATTGGGCATGGTAAAAATGACTGTAAATTGTTATGTAGAAAATGTGGAAGCAATGAACATTATTGGTTTGACTATAATTTATTGGACGATGATAAAGGGAGTGGAAGGAATTATGGAATTTGTACTGCAGAGGTGTTGAATACTAAAAGGAAGGTGGTATGCAGATATTTAATGAAGAACTTGAACTTGTTGGTGTAGATGTGGAAAGAAATATAAATAATTATAATGCTGAAGTTCAAAACAGTTATGAAAATTTAAGTCAAGATGAGTGAGATAAAGTTGAAGGAGAAGAGGATGGTGAAAAGGTTCTATTGAAAAGAGTACTGAGAAATGCAAATAAAGCTATTATAGTTGCAAAGAAGGGTAAAGGCTAGTTTGAGGGTTAGATCAGAAAATATAATCAGTTTGATTAATGAGAAAATATTCTTAAAGGTTATTAAGTGGTGTAACAAACAGAAAATTAATTTTATATGTTTATTGGATATAAGGTTGCTAAATAAACTGCAAAAGAAGCAAACTAAATTATTATGGGGATGGAAATTATTTGGAGATTTGGAGAAGAATTATGTTCTGGAATTGCTTTTTTGATAAAGACACCCAGTAACCCATATCCATCATCAGGTCTATCAGTCACCTCCCTTATCCCTCCCCAGGGCTATTTCTGGTAGGGCTGGGGCTACTGGGAAATGTAAGAGCTTCCTTGGGAGTCTGGCCATTCATACCCACTGGGGGAGTTTCTTATTTTATGCCCTACCCTGTTACTTCCACTCTTGGTTCCCTACTGTATGACCAAAGGGTGGCCATGCTGCAATGGGATGTGTGGCATATTACTTCACCTCCATGACAGATCAGTCTTCACCTCATCCTTTACCCCTCTTTGGCCTATGCCTCCTAGTGTGACATTTCAACCCTTCACAAGGAATCCTCACAAGAAATGCCCACAGAACCACCAACCCACAGGGGATCATAACTCCCATCCCTCCCTGCTGCTTCATCAGACCTCCAAGCATCTAACTGAACCTGGGTCACCTGGGCAGTAGTCAGAGCTTTATTCCTATATGCCAGCAAAGCAACTATGTTTCCATAAGTCTTATATTAATATTATTGTACCATTGTTTTATCTGCTTTTTGATTTCATCCCCAAATCTGCACTTAAAAACTATTACTATTTTTCACTTTTCTTCCAAAATAGCCATGTTACAATAATGTGAAATGCAGAATCCTACACATGGCCGCTGGAACTTTTTTCTTTCAGAGTGCTTTTCTTTGTGTTCTTATTAGACTTACATTTATGCCATAGTCACACCATTTATTTTATATATTTCCAAAGTGCCTAGTGTTGCCGTTAATTACATACACCCTTATAATCTAGGTGCCCCCCACCACCACCACCATCAATCTTTGTTTTTCTTCTCCCCTGTAAGGATGGTGCTCCGCTGCAGCATTAGAGAATATGGTATTTATGTTATATGCTATTTAAGCTGTTCTATGTATGGCATTAGAGAATATGGTATATATTTTATATGCCATTTAGGCTGTTCTAGGTACGGCATTAGCTTTTTTATTGATGTCTTTTAATGTGGTACTGCCAACCATTAAATACATTCAGAAAATACTTGACTTACTGCTTGTGTGCTCATGGATTGGTGTAGCATCTTATGTAAATCTATAATGCTGACTTCAGTTTCCTGTTGATGTTTTAATGTAATATATCAAATTGCAAGTGGTGCTATAGTTGTAATTGTATCATTAGGCATTGTATATGATGTTTTTGTCATATTCTGCTTGTATACACTGCAAACACTGTATTTTGTGAGATTATCTTATTTGCAGCAGGCTATAAAGTTTCATGTCTCTTCCCACCTGCTTCATGCACCTGTCATGATATGATATATAATGTCTGTGTGTTTGTTCTTTTCTTTCACCCAGTACTATCTGAAAGTGTTAATATATTCTTGTCAACATCTTTTACATGTCCAAATTGGCCACATCTACTAGAGACAATCATAAGGCCTTCTTCACATATGTCTGTAAACTCAAAGGTAGCACCCAGATCTGTTCAGAACTGGTGGTGAAGGACACCACATATACAAATGCCATGGATACAGCAAACTTGCTGGTTGACAGATTCAGCGAAAACTACACCCCTCTGTACCCCCATCAGTAAATCAGGACATTCCCAGTATCTGCCCCCTTCCCCTTATATCTAGGGATCAGGTCATCACTGCTCTCTGAAAGGCAAAAAATGTAGCCTCCATGGGACCCGATAACATCGCAGGCTGCATCCTACATGAACTCAGGCACTAACTTGCAGCACCATTAGGCACCCTATTCAACAAAAGCCTGAGTACTAGCTTTGTCCCAGCTGAGTGGAGGACAGCTACTGTCATCCCTTTACACAAAGGTGGAGTGTCCACTGATCCAGGAAATTATAGACCCATCAGCCTAACAAGCCTGATCTGCAAGGCCATGGAACGAAATTCATGGACCTCATTAAAAAGGACATTGGCAACCTCCAAATACTTAATTCCACACAGTTTGGTTTCATCAAGGGGAGGTCATGTCTGTTAAATTTGGTTGACGTTTTGAGACAGTCACCAAAGCCATGGACGAGGGGAAGACACTGCACACCGCCTATCGTGACCTGGCCAAAGCCTTCGACACTATTCCCCACCGGGCAAAATAGATAAACTCTTTCAACTAGACATCAATCCATATGTTATCAGATGGGTAGCTAACTGGCTCACTGATAGAACCCCCTTAGTCAAAATAGGGGAAGCCACCTCAAGCAGTAGACCCATATCGAATGGCGTACCCTAGGGTTCGGTCTTGAAGCCTCTGTTATTTGGGATGTACTTTTCTGAGGTGCAGGCCAAAACCAGTGGGCTATGGCTGACCAAGTTTGCAGACAACTGCAAGCTGGGCACTGTCATCAATTCCCCTAGTGGTGTGGCCATCCTCCAAGAGGATCTCACCCAAACAAATGACTGTTGCCACAAACTTGACCTCAAGCTGAATACAAAAAATGCACCATCATCCTTTTTGGGGAAAGTGATGCACCCACAAGTTATCACATTAATAACAATGTCCTAAGCACACAGTCAGTCGTAAGGGATTTAGGCACCTAGATTGATAGCAACCCGACATTTGACCACTATGTTGCTTCCTTTGTACGGAAAGCTTCCTACATGGCCCACCTCATAAGTAAGGGTATTTCATCCAGGGACAAGGAGGTCATAACATCCCTGTTTTCTTCCCTTATAAAACCCATTATTGAGTACAATGCCCCATTCGGCAGGTACCTCGCAAAGCACATGCAGCAGCTGGAGAGACCAAAGAGGTTCCACACCAAGAGAATCCAGGGCCTCAAAAATCATCCATATACAGATAGGCTAAAAGCCCTATCCCTCTTCTCTGTTTCATATAGACTCCTCAGAGGTGACCTCTGTCTGGCATACAAGGCGATCTTGGACACCACCATGATGGGACTGCTACAAATCTGTAAGTCAAGCTCCACTCGAGAAGCCCACACATGCAGCCTCAACCTGGTCTGTGACATCAATAGGACTTGTTGGTGGGACAGATTTGTGTCCCAGAGGCTCCCCTATCTGTGAAATAGACTCCCTCTGCATATCAAGCAGAGTACCTCTTTACCCCTTTTTAAGCGTAACCTGGATAACTCGATGGAAAATAGAAAATACATCCCTGGGATTCCACCTGTGTCCTGGACAGTGGCATGAGGTGCTGATTTTTCAATACATGGGATAAACTTTTGGCTAGGCTTATAAGATCCTCAGGGCCAATAGCTTAGTAACTTTCTATGATCCTATGATCCTTTCAGTTGGACACAGCCAATGTGTTCCCTTATATGAAAATATCTCCTAGGATTAGGGAAAAACCTGTCCAGAAAAAAATCATTCATGCAGCCATGAAGGTGCTTTGTGCCTTATTCAGCATTCTGGCAATAAGAATTTTTTTTCACAGGACTGCCTCTGTCTCTGGTTAGGGGAACATGTGATCAGCATCACCATAGAGGCTCACAACAGCCTCCCCATGGGTGTGTATGCCTCCATACACTCATGCAGAAGGCTGCGATCAGCTAGTGGCTTGGTGAGCCTAACACTTGCCCCAGAACTCCTATTTGCATCACCACCCCTGCTCTGAAGGATTGTTGTAGCAGTACATACTCAGCTCTGCCCCACCCTTCCCTGGTCACCTACCCTGGACAGGTATGTACATCCCTTGCTGTCAGCTCTGCCACTCACCCAAGCCAATGATTAAAATAGGTTCTTGGCATTAAAATATGTTTGTCTGGGCCATAGTCAAGGTATTATTCCCTGTATTTTACTGATGTTGATTGTGATGCCCATGCCGTGGCCCAGCAATCAAGAAACCTCAATCCTCACCACTAACACCAAATAGGGTGTCTCATATAAGAGGAAAGGATAACAACTACACACAGTAAAGTACAATTTCCCTTAAGTGCACACAGAGATCACAGTCAGTCTGGGGCTGGTTGCTCCCTTGCTCCCCAGGTCCCCAATAAGACTTCCCACTGGCACAGCTATAGAGTCCAGATCTCTGCCTAGCTGGCAGCTAACCTCTCTTTGTCCAACCAGTGCTTCATGTCCCTGCCCTAGTAACTCACACACACACACACACACACACACACACACACACACACACACACACACACACACACACACACGCACACACACACACACACACACACACACACACACTTTGAGATAAGTATTTATACAACTTCACAGACACTCCTGGGAAAGGCTGACACAGATTCTACAGCTGTGCCCCTTTACCCAGACTATATGGTAGTAATTACTGCCACCACCAGCTAATAATTATCAGCTACCCAAAGGCCCTTAAAAGGGTGTCCACTTAATACTGTGCAATATTATTATCCAATAGTAGTGTAACTTAAGTAATCAAGGCTTATTGGAAGGGCTTATTACAGAATCACTTATAAGCATGCAATGTACACGAGAGCTTAACTTATCACTACACAAACCAGCCACAGTTAAAAGGTTTTAAAAATATTTAATAATAAATACTAAAAACAAAAGACAATACTATTACACCACAGTGCTATTCAAGAGTTCAGAGATCACACATAAACTTAAAACAATTCCGTAGTACAGTTCTGACATAACAGAAAAACACTTAGTCTAATCTTTATAGCCCTAGCTATTGCTACAAGGAAACATACTTCTAAAGTAACTTACTTAAGACAACAGGCAGTGCTGCAGGTTGGATATCAAGACAAACATGCTTAATAATCTCTGGTTCTCACTGTTTAAATTGAAACTGCAGTTCTGCTAAACATTGCATCATCTTTTACACCTTCCTGGTTCCCAGGCCACACAGAAACTGCATTTACATTATTTTACACTTAGAGCAATAAAGGACATTCCGCATGTAAATTCTGGTCATTAACTTTAGCCTTAAAACAATAGAAAGAATATGCTAGCTCAGACAGACTGACTTCGAGCTCTACAGATCAAAGGCTAGATTTGAAATAATTTTAACTTCAAAAGAAAGATTTGAAATGCTTGATTGAGTTTTCCTTACAGCAGATGGCAATGCTGCCACATTGTTGAAACAGCATTTCTTTACATTTAAGATACAAGCCTGTATTTTACATTTATATTTACAAATGCCAGAATTATGTATCAAATTCTCTTTGGCTAGGCTGGCAGCCTTCACCCATCTCTACCCAATCTTCACACTGGTTTATCAGAATTTTTGAATGATGTAACATAAATTGGCAAGCACTACATATCAAATATTTGAATATTCCACAAAAAAACTAAGCCTTTTTACTAATGGGAACTTCAAAAGGCATCAATTCTCCTAAATGCAACCCTTTTTACAAGGAAATGATGTGCCTTTTTGTGAGATGTCTTTAAGTTTACTATCCATAAGAAGAGGCAAGCCATTCTTTCTTAAGATTTTAGCAAATGTATGTGAAAAGTAGCAAACTTTGTAATGCAAAAAAATCTTCAAGTATCCCATCTCTTATGGGTTCATAGGTAGGCACTAGGCTATCAGCTCAAGGGCCTAAGTAAGCCTAGCCAACAAGGTTCCCTGGCTTATGCCACCCAAGAAAGTTAATTGCCTGTGCCCCCATCGAGCAGAGCCACAGAAGTGATCCCGGGGTGTATTTCCTATTTCCCATCCACACATCAAGATTTTTCTTGAAGAGTGCTAATGAGGAACTTTGCTTGACATAGATGGGTAGCTTGTTCCAGAGTATAGGAAGTCTCTGGGACAGGAATCTATCCCTCCAGCATGTCCTGTTTATTGTGGTGACAAGGTTTAGGTCCCTAGAGTGTGTTGCTTGTAGGGAATGGGATTTCTTTAGGTGTAGCATGTCCAACAGCTCTGGGTTTAACATAGCTTTATATGTTAGGTGGAGATCTCCTCGGGGTAGGCGATATGCGACAGTTGTAAAGCTGAAGTTTTTTGAGAAGGTCAGTGTAGGGCATCTGTTTGAGGCCAGTAATCCTCTTTGTGAGATACTTCTGTGGTCTTTCCAGCTGCTGCAAATGTCTTGTGAGGTACATTCCAAAAGGGGCATTGTACTCTATAATGGGTCTAATGAGTGGCGAGTACAGGAGAACGATGACCTCTTTTTTCCTGGATGAGAACCCTTTTGTGATGAGGTGTGCCACACAGAATGATTTCCTGACTACTGTGGCGATGTGATTATCAAAGTAGAGACTACTGTCTACCTGCGTCCCAAGGTCTCTTATCACACATTTAGCGTTAAGTAGACTGACGTTTATGTGGTAGTTCATGGGTGCAGAGTTTTTACCAAAGGGGATGACAATGCACTTTTTGGCACTGAGCCTGAAGCCATGCCTCTGACACCAGGCATCTGTCTCAGTGAGGCCCTTCTGTAGGATGTCCACATCATTTGGGGACTCAGCTATGGCTCCTAGTTTGCAGTCATCTGTGAACTTCATTAGCCAGAGGCCTTCTGTGTTAGCTTGTACTTCAGAGAAGTAGATACTAAACAGGAGAGTTCCCAGGACTGAACCCTGTGGTATTCCACTTGTCACTGGTTTGAAGTCAGATTTGGCGTCTGCAACTTTTACAGTGTGGGTTCTGTCAGTGAGCCAGTTGGCAACCCATCTTGTGAAGTAGGGATTTATACATAATTTAGTGAGTTTAGCTATAATTCCAGAATGGGGGATGGTGTCAAAAGTCTTGGCCCGGTCAAGATAGGCTGTGTGAACCACCTTACCCTCATCTACGGCTTTGGTGACTGCCTCAAAGAAGTTGATCAGGTTCAGAAGGCATGATCTGCCTTTCACAAACCTGAACTGGGTGGGGTCCAGCGTTTGGAGGTTACCAATGTTTTTGTTTATGAGTTCCATGATGATACATTCCATGACCTTGCAGACCAAGCACATCAGGCTAATAGGGCAATAGTTCCCAGGATCAGTGGTGGCTTCCCTTTTGTGGAGTGAGATAACTGTTGCTGTGTGCCATTCAGTGGGCACAAAGCCTGACGTGATACTATGACTGAACATGGTGCTTAGGTGGGGAGCCAGTTCATTCTGAAGTTCATGTAAAATGCAACCTAGTAAAATGCAGTCTAGAAGCCCAATGAGAGGTCAAATGGTACATGGTCTTGCTGCAATCTACCAAAACTTTCCTCACAGATGTTTTTAAAAAACATCTGAACTCATAGTATTTCTATGTGCACACTGACTCTATTCAGTCATCCACTCTACTGTCCTCCCACTTCAATCTTTGGCCAATCCCAGCTGCTGTACACTTATACTCTGTCATCTCCTTCTCCTAACTAACCATCACTATGTCAGTTGGGCATACCAATTTTAATTCATTGAACAATTTCAGAAATTACTGGCTTATCGAAGATAATCTCCCTACCTAAATTAAGTACTATATTAAAATAACACCACAAATTACGAACTCTAATTCTAAACCATTACCCAACTCCATAAATATCTGGAATAGCAAAAATAATGTTCCTGTTTAAAAATAAAAACTGTATTAATATAACCAACACTGAATAAAAAGCTTTACAACTACTAACTACACATGCTATATTTCACCTTCTAAGTGTACTATACAAACTGCTATACCACCTAAACATTATCTGAATTAAAAAATCTCACAAATGTCCTACCATACAAACCAATGGAATCTCATATCACAAACACTGACACCACAGTATTAGCCATTATTACCTTACTAATATTGCTCCAACGTCTAATTTGTCTTACAACATACCCCATATACTCACACCAGATCACTTTCCCACATGTCACATTCTTCCTCATTTAAACAGTCTAACAGGGTCTATATTAGAACAACGAATATTTAACAGTTCGAATCACTAAAGGTCAACCTTTAGTAATTGAACTGTTAAAACATCGAATGTTCACAAAAAAAAAAAAAACAGCAAAAAAAGAAATAAACGCTGTAGGCAAGCCCCACTGCACCCCCCCACACCCCCCGCTACTTAAATATACCAACTCAGAGACCACACTACATTGAAGTAAATGGAAATCTCCCCATAAGGAGATTTCCATTTACTTGTTCGATGTTCTGCAGTTTCGCTATTCTCATGTTGACAATGTCAGATTCTAAATTGTTGGCTTTCGAGAATTTAATATAGACCCTTCTAACACCCACCACAGATGAACTGTCTCTTTCAGACTCTACCAACCAGTTAAATTAAAACATTATTAAAAAAAACTAATAATTTCAGCCTTTGAGTATCTCAAAATTACTGCCAGTTCCACAGCCTACCTTGTATGATTTTTTAATAAATCAGTGTATTAGTAAGTCCTGCACACCATATCTATGAAAATAATCACATATCATTCCAGATTGTAAAAGTGGGGCTTCTTAAGAATACTGAAAATATAAATATATTCTTTTTTAAACCCTACTGTCTCATCCCACAACTTGATATAATGGTTAAGGTGTTTACCTTGCAGTCACAAGGTACAGGGTTTGAGTCTCTCCTTGCTCTCTACCTGGTTATTGGATAGGTGTATAATAGTCTGCAGACTGATTGCCTGGTATTTACCTATAAACACTAAACATAGCTTCTAGCCAAAACATAGTACAGTAACTACTTTGTTTTCTCCCCTATACACAGTATATACTTAAAGCAAAATCATACAGAATTCATGAAATCCCCACTTGCTGACTAATCAAAGGTCATTGATGTAGTGTCACAGCAACTTTTGTTACCTAGACTAATTATATGTAAACCTAATTAGTAAAACTCTTGACTGGTTCAAAACTTACCTTTTCTGTATATGCAGTGTGTGTGTACTGGCAAGATAGATATCCTTCATATTTACTAGTAACTTCTGGAGTAAAATAAAATGCACATGGTCACAAATGCTACCTAAATCAATATGCAAACAATACTACATAAATATGTTCTGTGCCTTTTCTAGTCCAGCTCAAAGAAAATATTCAATATGATTTTTTTCTTTAGAAAATTAGCTAATGAAATCCCACCTCAGTCTTATTATATATAAAAAAAAGAAAAATAAAACTGAACTAATTCTCTTAGTACCTTCCTCTATATTAGCTAGCCACAGAAACATCAGTAACATCTCTCTGCTACATCAAAGATGGAAATAATACTAATTTCATGAACTTGAATTATAACCTGACTTAGGAATGAGGTCTATTCGCGTTGTGGTGTTAGAAACCTAAAAGTCTTGTAGAAATTAACAAGGAAGAACACCATGATAAAACGGGTAGCTCTGACAAAATGACAACATTTAAAGTTTCAAAATATATAAATTATGCATTTCTGAATAAAAATAAAAGTCATCTCTCAAACTTTGCTCAGCTAACAATTGCATGCACTCTTTGTTAGTACCTAGCCTTTTATATGTATTCCCATGCTAATTAATATCGATACAACTCCACTAGCTTAACAGAGCTATAATAATATAACTGCATTTGCAGTCATTCATCCCAAGAAAACACACCACTGCATAGCTTTAGATAAAATAGGATGACTAGAGCAACACAGTATTCTAATGTACCTATGACTAAATGTAGCACAGACTATCCTATTTAAGCCAGAAAAAAAATGCTCTGCCATTACCTATCTATTCCAATGGTACATTTCTGAAAAGAATCATAGATCCCAAAATCAAAATTACATTATAATTCTTAAATATATAAATTATTACAGTAGGTTATACTATGAAATTCTGGTTTCTAAAATCCTGAGGATCAGAAATGGCAAAAAATAATGCCTGAAATTGCACCCCCCCCCCCCCCAGATGTGGGAGGACAAGCCTCCCACAGCCCTGAACTTATATGTACCAGCTTCATGGTTGCAGCAATTTGAAGAAATAAGAACTTTCCCAATAGAAGTGAATCATTGCAGTACAGAATTAGAAACCACACTGGCAATGGTTTGGGGAACAGAGATCGGGATTATGTTCCTCAGTGTTTTTTCTGCAAGCTACTAACACTCAAGGAATTTCACCACAATCATCTGTAGAGGAGTTTTATAGTGACTTATATCTTGTTTTTGTGACTAAACTACAGAACAGACTACCTCTTGAAATTAGGCAAGCCATAAACCCCAAGGAACTCCTGAAAACTGAAGACTGATTTAATCAGTAAAAGCATTTGTCCTTTTACTGTATGACACATCTTCCTACTCCTGAAAATAATCACTTATCCCACTGATATGTTTTATTACACATATATGTAATCCTGTAACAAATGACACTTACTTTCTCTTCTTTCTAATCCTGATCAAATAATACACTCTACCCAAACCCCCTCTGTTACTATACGTACCTTATCTCCTATATATATTACTAACATCCTAGCTGCACTGTCTATATATCATTCTACTAAACACGCCCCTCACTTACTCCATGCTACCTAAACTTAGTAAAAACTCCTTACTTTTTAAATCAAATAGTCAACCTTATGATTACAATTGCAATGCTTATTCTGTAAGTAGAATTGTTTTCATCTCATGTTGAACATGTCTGAAAAATAACAATATTTTCTACAGCTGTAACTCATCTCAGACATTTAAACATGTGAACCCCACATTAAGTATATTGTCTTTCGACTTCTCCCGTTAGGAGTCACCACAGCAGATCACCAGTCCACAGATTAATTGGCAGTAGGGTTTTTATGGTGTCGAGTTGCCATCCCTGCACCAACCTCCACAGAAGGCACAGACACACCTACTGCATGTCTTTAAAACTCACTCGACCACAGGGAGGACATGCAGACTCTGCACAGAAGGCCACCAGCTAAGAATCAAACTGAAGAACCTTTAAGTATACTATCCATAAACTGTTAAAAAAAGTTGTGCATATGTTACTTACACTATATATTATGATACTGCTGAATAAGAACATATATTTATTCCATTTATCACCTAACTCAGAAAATGGACTCTGTGAGACATTTATTAAATGTATGTTGATATGTTAACTGTAACAGATGTATATACATACATCTTCTGTTGCTAAACTTATCTCCTGTGGCATTTTTCTTGGAAAGGGGTTATTCTCAGTTGAAATATCCTAGTAAACAAATGTAAATATATAAACAGTTTGGCAGAGACTTTCCTTCTTATTGCAGTCAGCAGAGAGGAACACAGACAGTAGTATTTTGTTCAAAAAAAAAAAGAGGAAGAAAAAAGATATGGACACCACCTTCAATGTTCACAGAAGCTACTTTACAAATAAACTTTTATACATATATAAAATTTAATGTTTTACACTAAATATTAAACATACCATATATTATTTGGATTTTTTTTCAGTTGACAGGTATAATATGATTGTCTAAAAACATGACAAATAAATAAAAAACATGACAAACTGGATTAGTGGAAAAAATACCGCCTCCCACCCCCCACACAAACACACTTTGAGTTTCAGGCGTTGTATATTCAGTGGCACTTCTGCCATGTTAACTTCCCTCTCCATGGTGACTGGATCAGGGATAACCGCTGATGTACTATATAATCTGGGTCCTGTATGATGAACATCTTTAGTATGGCCAGACGGAGTGTGAATGTTTTGTGTCTGAGTGATTGCACCACTTGCAAAAGGAATATTTCTCCCCTAGTGCCATGAAAGAAAACATGTTTTCCCAACAAAGTGATTAGTTTTGATATGTTAAGCTGTGTATTTTGATAAATTCAGCAATGTAATCCCCACAATCTCTTTAATACCATTTCTACTTGAAGGCCTAGAATCCAATAACTTCTAAGTGAGGATTTTAATTTGGAGCCTGTTCACTCTGTAATTATCTATAGGCCTTTTCTATACAGCGAGCGTAAAACTATGCAGCTGAAGTAGTATCTTTGGCAGCTAGGATTGTATAAATGGAGACATGTTGTTACCCTGATTTTCCTCCATTAGTCCAAATATTTTCTTTGTTGGCAGAATCTCTTGTCTTAATGATCAGTCTTCTCTTGTACGCATTGTAAATGCAATAAAAAAATGTAATCCTCATAGCTCTCAAACTCTTAGCATAATAAATCAGGACAAAGATAAAAAAAATTGAGGGACAAAGGCCCAACAATAGGAGTAAATTTTAAATATTGCTCTTGTAAACCTAGACAGTTGTTAGAATAAATGGTGTTATATCAGCATGTATTTTCTGAATGAGACGAAGTCTGAATCTCAAGCCTGTCATTATTTCATGACTTTAATTCTGAATGATTTGCCAGAAAACCACAAATTTTATGAGGGACAGATGAAAATATGAGGCACAAATCTGGTCATTCTGCAAAAATCTGGACAGTTGAGAGGTATGAGAATCATACTTCATCCTTCTGTAATCTTCCTTCCATGTCTGAAACTGAGGCTTCTAGCATGACTATGTGGTCATAATTTGTGCAAAAATGGGAGAAAGGGGTTGTGGATGAATTTGTAGCAGATTTGCCACTTGCTGTGTCATATCATTCTTGCACTAAATGTGTTGTTATATCCACACTAATCTTAACAGCTTGCCTCCAGAAAAAAAGAAGTTATAACCTTCCTGTACTCTTCCCTTATCAGACTAATAATTGGGTACCATGCCCCTTTTGGTATGTACCTTTCCAAGCACCTGCAGCAATTGGAGAGACCACAAAGGTTCCTCACAAAGAAAAGCCAAGGTCGTCAGCATCTGTCCTAAGTGGATCAGCTGGAATCACTGTTACTTTATTCTGTTTCATACAGACTACTAAGAGGTGATCTCTGCCTTGCGTATAAGGCAATCTGTGACCCAGCTTTATTGGAAATGCTGAATATCTGCAAGTCAAATGGCACACGGGTTACTCACTTTAAAGACATTAACCTGGTATATGACATTAAGAGAACCTGCTGAAGGGACAGATTTGTCTTCCAGAGGTTACCACACCTTTGGAACAGACTTCCACTACATGTAAAACAGAGCACTTCATTGGCCCTCTTCAAAAGCAATCTGGATGATTGGATGGGTAACCGTAAATTCACACCAGAGGTTCCACCTACGTCTTTCTTGGAGAGGGGCAATATGTGCTGATCGTGGAAACAAGGGCAGAACTTGGCTAGGCTTATAAGGGCCCTAGGGTCATTAGCCTAGTAACTTCCTATGATCCTACGATCCTATGCAGAGAGGCTAAAAAGTTCTCAGGGCTATAATCATGTTTGGTGGGCTTTGAGATGTGCAACTCTGACTATCTTTGTTAAGCTCATTAGCAGCATCAAAAATCACTGCCTGAATCACTTTCCCCCACTCATGCTGATTTACAAAAAACTAACATGATATTTTCATTTGAGTTTTAGTGAATACAAATGAAAAATAACAGAAAACAGATATTTATTATTTCAGTCAGGAGACAGTTTGAAAAAGAATTGCTTAGCTCAGTGGATCTAGAAACCATTGTACAGTCTTAAATGTTTCACTTCTTCTCCCCATACCTTGTATTTTGTTCATATGAACAGTATAGATTAAATGGGGTCTATATCATGTTGTCGAACTTTTAAAAGTTTGAACATTTCACTGGAGATCTCCTTACAGTGCGGAATGGGAAGATTTCCTTTTCTGCACTGTAGTGCGATCTCAGAGTTAGTATATTTAAAGACTGGGAGGTGTGAGGGTGCACTGTTCAGGTAGGTTTTTTCTTTGGTTTATTTTTGTTATTACATTTTCAAACTTTTAAAAGTTTGATCATATGGTGTCGACCATATGACGTTCGAACTCTTAACAGTTTGATTATGTAATATAGATGCGATTAAATGTCATTACCTTACAATAAATTGGCATAGTTGCCATATGCCATTTCTGTAGTTTCTGCCCAACTCATTATTTTTAATTAAAACCGGTTATTGGCCTCTCAATTGTACGTTGAGATTTTGGGATGTGTACTCAGCAACATTTATTTATTTAACATTTGTTTACCAGGAAAGTCCGACTTGGAACAAAGCCAATTTTCAGCAGAGGCCCAGGGAGAAATGCTCCAGATGCATGTCGTTCTGATGTGGGCAAAAAACAGAGTACCCAGAGAAAACCCACATGAATGCTGGTAGGGCATGCAGACTCCACAGAGAAGGCACTCCAGCTGAGAACTGAACCAGGGAACATCTTGCTGTGAGTCGTCAATGCCACTGCTGTACCACTGCGTCATCCATACACTTCATTTCATTAATTAACATAGACCACAGTTTTCTGTTCACAAATAATCTTGCTTTGTGGAAATGGTGGCTGCATGTGCAGAATTATGTATGTGAATAAATGATTCTCTATATTTTGTTGAAAAGGATAACCACTGGGGCTTGTAGCCTCTATACCCTTATTAAGCATTAGTATAGATAGCTCTGTTAGCATATTCAAGTTGGTTGGCAAGGTACAGATATAAAATAGTTAATGCCATTTTCGGAAGAAGGATATGGCTAAAGGGGAAGAGAAGATAAGAGTTCAAATTCAAGAATAATAACAAATGTTTTGATGACAGTTCAAAAAATGTTGCTTTAAATGAAAATAAAGGTTTATTTTGTCCAGGTCATTTCCTCTGAGTGCATCTTTAAGTCTTTTTGTGGCTTTTCTCAAAAAAAATGTTTTATTGGAATCATCCTGACCAATAAAACAAGTAATATTGAAACAAATATTTGCTGCCCTGTCCTGCTTTTTTTTCAGTGTAGCAATATAATAAACACTGGTAGAAGTCTTCATTTTCTGAATGTAGGCCATATGGTAAATATATGATTTATGCAATATGTGCTGTGTATAGTAAACATACGATTTATGTGGTTTACCATAATTTTTTTTGAATAACAATCAGATATTTGTTATGATTCCAAATGTCAGATTGTCTTTCACTAAATCTAGAATGAATTTAAACGTCGAATCGACTTATGCGACTGCAATAGTGCATTCGGCTTTAAGAGTTCGACAAACTGTACGGAGATTGCGGAAAAGTTCAGTTTGGAAATTCATCCATATCCCCACTGTAATGCGATCTTGGAGTTTGAATATATTGTTAGCAGGGGGTGTGGAGGGCACAGCTCCCCCACAGTGTGGCCCCTCTGCAAAAACATGATATGTTGTATAGCAGTTTCATTTACATGAGCTCCTACATGGATATCACGTGATGTTTTCGAAGACAATGCCGGATCTGCTGAGTTGATCAGCTGATTTGGCAATGTAGTGCGGTTGTGATTCTTTTTCAATGTTTTACTTCGATATTGTAAACGGAATTTGTTTTGCCTTTCACAATTTTGATAGTAAACTGACTTATGCAGTATGTGCTGAGTATTTAGCTGAGGAACAATGAATAAACATTAGTGAAGTGACAGTCTGCTTGAATGTGAAAGCTTAGCTCAACCAGCTTTGCTTAACAGTAATTATATCAGTTGTTGGTACAAGCTTAGTAAGACCATAGGATCATAAGAGATTACTAGGCTATCGACCCAGAGGTCATTTTAAGCCTAGCCATTTCATTACAATGTAATACCATGGAAATGTTAGTCAATACCCAAGATTGTATTTAGGGTTGTGGGTGCTATCCCTGGTAAGAATTTACAGTGCCCCATCCACTCATCCAGGTTCCTCTTGAACAGTGTCATAGAGGTGGTCTGCTTCACATGAATTGGCACCCTGTTCCAAAGATGTGGCAGTCACTGATATATAAATCAGTCCCTCCAACATGTCCTATTTAAGATTAATTATTAGAGCCTTTGAGATGCTGACTACATCTTATGAGGATATTAGCATCAGCTACTGACACCTTTAACATGTCTGATGCAAAACAAGTAAACTCATATTTCACATATAAATGAAATTAGCAAGATATTAAGCTCTCTTTACACAAAACTTCAGTTTTTACTGTCACAAAATGTTGTAGAACTGCTGCATGGAAACAATAGTTTCAGATGTAAGTTTATTAAGGGCATGGCACCAAATTAAACAATGCCGCATTGTTTTCTACTTGCAAAACACAGAAACATATCTTTTGGTGAAAACAAAGAGATACAGAGTATAACAGTAGTATCATTTAATAACTTATCATTGTTATTTAATCCATTACAGACACAAAAGAGTAAATTGAGACTGTGCCCTATGTTGTTCCATGCAGGTTATTTACATTTCAGATTTCAATTTCTTTTAAACAAGACAGACTGCTATAACTGCTTAGAAAAAATGTTTCTTAATCACCATTATACTTTTATATTCATAAAAACAAAATTTCTCATTTTACTTTCTCTGTTTAGAGTTCTAAAAACTATTATTTATTTGCAGTGTAAAATGCCTATCCATGTGATAATTACATACTTGTTTTGTGGATTGCTACTTAACACACAAAATATATCTCAGTCCTGCTAACATGTCTCCCTCTGGTCCTTTGTGTACACACGTGCCAGCGTGCATATATGTGTGTGTGTGTGTGTGTGTGTGTGTGTGTGTGTGTGTGTGTGTGTGTGTGTGTGTGTGTGTGTGTGTGTGTGTGCGCGTCCCAACTACTCACTGGAGTACTAGTCATGTAGCATTCAAAAATGTGAAGCAATAAATAGCTCTGTAAGGCTGAACAGTTTGACACTGAATAGGAACTTTGTAGGTGATGACAAGATTTACAGATTCCCACGTCAGGAACTCAAGCAAAATGTTCAACCTAGCATCACCAAAATGTGTAATGGTGCCTCTCATAATGTGGAACAGATTGACAAAATGTGGAACATTTCCTAATACCTTCAACAAGAAAACTCAAAGCATGGTTAACATATGTTATTTTAGACTTGTATAAGGTGCTTTTGATGAATAAATGTGATTCAATACTATTTACAATAGATACTAGTTAAACAAATTAAATAATGAATGTGTAACAGACCTTCCAATGTGGAACACGGTCTTTTTAAAACTCAAAATGTAGAACAGTGAGGAACATTCCTCATAATGAGATACATTTGAGAAGTATGGACTAAGGTGTGGGCAGTTGGATGTCAGACAGAACTTGTCAGCAGACTCAGACATGAACAATGATGCATGAAGAAATACTCTGAAGGCCCTTACCAAAAGTGGTGCAAAGACTAGACACAGTTTAGACATAATCATTCACTTCCTGCCTCACCTTACTCATGACTGCTGAACCTTACCCTGCCTTAGGCCCCAACCCTATACATTAACATGCCAAAAACTCTTTCTGTAGTAGTACCACTACACAATACGCAGTGATACTGACACATGCAATATCAAACTCACACAACACTAAATTTAACCCCTTGCATAGCTCTAATTTTACCTTTAATCCACAAACACATGCACACACATAACATCAAATATTATTTAGTTTATATTTGATTACCGGGTTGGTCTGACTGGGCAAACAGATGCTCACTTTCAGCAGAGACCCAGGGAGAAAAGCTCCACATACATGACAATCATAAAAAATACAAAAGCTCCACATATATGATAAAAATACAAAAGTCAGAGATGAGTACAAATTAATAGAGCAAACAATAGTATATCATAGCATAGTATGATGAGAAGTTACAGAAGTGTACAATGTATAGTGTACAGTAGTAAAACAGAAAACAATGTTTTGATTAAGAAAGTGCAGTAATATATACAGTTATATACACACTTTTAGAAATACAATTCGTTATGGTAGTTTTTTTTCTATGTGTTTGACTTTTGAATATTGCCAGAGGTAGATTTATCTGAATGGTGGTAATAGGGCTAGCCATGGTCAGTACAGGCATTGCCAGATGAGATTGAGGTGGGCTTTTAACTGGATTTTAAAGATGGGACTGCTGTTTTGCAATCCGATATCTGGTGGAAGAGAATTCCAGATTTTAGCAACTGTGTAGGCGTACAGGGATTCATAAATATGCATAACAGAAATTCTTCCCCTTAACTAGCCTTTAATCTCTGTGTAAGTTACACACACACACACACACACACACACACACACACACACACACACACACACACACACACACACACACACACACACACACACACACACACACTCATCCCCACTTACTGCTATTGCTGCATGGTCATTTCTTCAGATAAAGCAATGTTAAATATTGCTTTTTCAATGATTCCTGCATTCGACCACTAATTAATGTGATAATTTTTGACATTCAAAACAGCTGTCAACTTTCTTTGCATTTGAATAAATACATGCAAACCATATATATATATATATATATATATATATATATATATATATATATATATATATATATATATGGGGTAAAACTGAAATACCGAATTTCAGTTTACCGAGAATCTAATCCCGAATGCTCAGAATCGTGAAACACCGGAAGCACGAAATTCGAAATCCCGAAGTTCGGAGCTTCTGGTGTTGCGGTGTATGAATGGATGTAAGTGCAGGTAAGTATGTATGAGTGTGTAGGTTATGTGCTGTAGTGTACGCTAGTGTGTGTTTTGGTTGTGATGCGTGTGTGCAAGGGGCTGTGAAATGTGTGGGTTTGAGTTGCCTTTGAGTGTGTGATTGTGCCGTCTTGGAGTTAGAATATATAAGTGGGGGGTGCTTGGGGCGAAGCCCCCCTGTTTGTTTCTAGTGTAGGTTAGTTTTGTTTGTGTGTGGGGGGCAGTTGTGTGTATGTAAGTGTGTGTATGTAAGTGTTGGGATTTTGAATTTCACGGTTATGGGCATTCGGAATTGTGGTGTTTCGGCTTTATGATCTCGATATTCTGAAATTCGGTATTTCAGAATTTTGAGATTATAACGTGAACCCATATATATATATATATATATATATATATATATATATATATATATATATATATATACATATATATATAGAGAGAGAGAGGGGAAGATAAGGTTTATTAAAGTGCAAGGTACTTCTCTTCCACTTCTTCTTGATCTTTTATACTTTCTTAAGCAATCAGTATTTGCAGGAAACTGATGGGATAAGAGTGAAAAGGCATTCTTTTGGCTTTTACTGTGCCAGAGCTGCACCTTTTAAAATTAGTATAACATAAATAGTCAAATCATAGATTTTCTTAGTGAACCCAAAAAGCATGAAATTTATCACTCAAGAAGGAAGGGGTTTGTGACCACCCAGGTTCATTCGGCAAAAGGAAAGGCAGGGCCTATTCCAAGACCTTGAGCTCTGCTATATTGGTAAAGTCGGGCATGCAAAATATAACATTGATGGTGCTGTTAATGATGGCATGCATTAAGCAGAAGGAGCAGTTGTTATTGTCTAATTAACAAAAAATGACTGCTGTTCTGTTGTGTCTGCTAAACAAATGTAAAATAAATAACTAGTGGCAATCAAATGCTGAGCATTAAAACAGCTTGCAGTAGTTACAGTATGTTTCATGGTGACACTTTATTTTTGTTTATATCTTGTTAATTGGGTGGAGCCTACTGTGCAAGAGCCCACTTACAAAGGGAGCAGGCTGAGGAGAAAACCTCTATAACTGCGGCGGTGGTGCTGCGGTAGCGTTGTCACCTCACAGTAAGACGTTGTCCTGCTCGATTCTCAGCTAGACCGTCTTCTGTGTGGAGACATGTGTGAATGGGTGTACCTTCGTTGAAGGTTGTGCATCAGGGCCGGCAACTCGGCACGTAAAAATCTACTGCCAATCATTAGCGGACCGGAGTTCCGCTGTGGCGACCCCTAACTGGGAAAAGCCGAAAGACACAACAACTGTAATGCAGTAACATTTCTGAATGTCTTTTAGTGACTTTGATTATAATTTTGTACTACTCTTTCTAATGTTTGCATTCTCTCCTGCACTGCACTGCACTGATTTATAGCGTACCATATGCTTGTGCTGTCTGCTGTGCAAATGTCCATGATGTGCATCCCATCAAGCTGTAAATGAGCAAAGTGAAGCTAGGCTGCTCTTCTGAAACATAACAGCACATGATAAAGAACAGAATATAGATAAAATCATTTGTAACTGGTATTATTCACTGTAGTAGGTCCAAAACATATTGTGGTTGTTAAGCAGAAAAATGTTTGCACCAGTATTTATATGGACACTGGCTTGAACACAAAGTAAGTGGTACAAAAATTATGTATATACTGGCAAGTAAAGGGAACTAAAAGTAAATAGATGAGTCTCAGCTTCATGTATCTATTGTCAATTATGCAGTATGACGGTGCCATAATTAATCTGTTTTATTGGAGCATTATGGTCCCATCAGTGAGTGATTGTTTTATGAGCTATATAAGTGCTTGCTTATCATCAAATGTAATGATAACACTGCACATCTTTTTCTTTAATTACTTCATGCGGTCTGTACTTAACCATCTGGGCCCCTGAAAAGAAAAAACTAGAAACATGAAGCGCCTGTTTGCAGTGCTAAGATGCACAGTTGAATTTATTTAAAAATATCTGTCTTTGACACCGTAGAACATTAGTACATGATTAGGTTAACTTTATGATGCTAGACTAGTTTGTTTGTTTTTGTTTGTTTAATTAGTTGACTAGAGTAGTACTGGTCACAGTGGATCTTTTACACACTCAACCCGAAAGTACAACATACAAACAATAATAGTTGCATCACATACATCAGATAAGCATTCTTTCACAATAAATGCAGCAAGGTATATTAATTAAAGTAATACATTATGTACCTTATTTGCAAACTGAGACTGTATCACTGGGTACCAAACAACTGAAATTGTTAAAAACTATCCAACAGTACCAAAGTTCTGCAATTCTTAAAAAGCTCCTCATATTTCTGCTTATCATATACACTGAGCAGCATTCTTCAGCCAGAGTTGTGCATCAAGCCCACTGGACGGAGGAGTGATGCACAGTCTGCAGCTCTGAGTTACTGCACAATGGTACCTCCTATACTGAACCAACAGATATTGCCAACATACTGGCTGACAGATTCAGTGCCAACTTTACCCCTCCCCCCCCAAAGGACCAATCACAATACCAAAGGAATGCCAGGCACCCAGCATTACTGCAGCACATGTTAAAGCTGTATTGTCCAAGGCCAGGAATACAGCTTCCATGGGACCCAACAATATCCCTGGATGTTCTACATGAACTACAAAGTGAACTGGCACCACATCTGTGTGCCCTATTCAATCACAGCCTCACCTCAGGCTTTGTCCCTACCGAATGGCACACTGCTACAGTCATACCTCTCCATAAAGGGGGAGCAACTACAGACCCTGGGAATTATCGCCCCATTAGCCTGACGAGTCTAATATGTAAGGCTATGGAGCACATCATCATGGACCTAATTAACAAGCATACAGGGAATCTCCAAACTCTAGATCACATGCAATTTGGCTTTGTGAAAGGTAGATCATGCCTGCTCAACCTGGTTGACTTCATTGAGTCAGTCACCAGAGCTGTGGATGAAGGCAAGGTGGTTCATACAGCCTACTTTGATCTGGCCAAGGCCTTTGATACCATTCCCCACACAGGAATTATTGATAAACTCACCAAACTAGGCATCAACCTCTATATCACTATGTGGGTTGCAAATTAACTCACAGATAGAACCCCACAGTGTGAAAGTAGCAAACTCCAAGTCAGACTGTTGACAAGTCACAAGTGGAGTCCCACAGGGATAGGTCCTTGGTCCTCTCCTGTTTGGCATCTACTTCTCAGAAGTACAGGCCAACACGGAGGGACTCTGGCTGACCAAGTTCACAGACGACTGCAAGCTGGGAGCCATTATTAACTCCCCAAGTGATACAAACATCCTACAGAAAGGCTTCACTGAGACCAATGCTGGTGTTGAAACTATGGCCTTAAGCTTAATGCCAAAAAATGCATAGTCATCCACATTGGGAAAAACTCAGTTCCCACTAATTACCACATCGATGGGAGCACACTGAGCATGGAAGGCATTATAAGAGATCTGGGGACACAAGTTGACAGCAACCTCTCCTTCAACCACCACTTTGCCACTGTGGTCAGAAAGTCCTTCTATGTGGCACATCCCATTACCAAGGGTTTTGCATCCAGGAAGAAAGAGGTCATCATCCCTCTCTGCTCTTCCCTCATTAGACCACTCATCGAGTATAATGTCACATTTGGCATGTACCTCACTAGACACATGCAACAGCTGGAAAGGCCACAAATGTACCTCACAAAGAGGATCCTAGGCCTTAAACACATGTCCTACATGGACAGACTCAAAAAAACTCCAGCTATACTCTGTCTCATATCGTCTACCAAGAGACGATCTCTGCTTGACTTACAAAGCCATGTCTGACCCAGCTCTGTTAGAAATGCTACATCTAAAGAAATCCCAATCTCACCACACCACATGCTCCAGAGACCTCAACCTCATTACCACAATCAACAGAACATGCTGGAGGGACAGGTTCATAACCCAGAGACTGCCCATGCTCTGGAATAGACTTCCCATACATGTCAAGCAGAGCACCTCACTGGCCCTCTTCAAAAGAAATCTTGATGAGTGGATGGGAAATAGAAAGTTCACCCAGGGGATCACTCAAGTGGCTCTACTTGATAGAGGCACTGGGGGACTAACATCGGGCGGCACGATGCCAGGGCACTTCTATGGGCTAGACTTGTAAAGGCTCCAGGACCATTAGCCTAGTACACAGCTATGAACCCATGAATCTACGTATATGTAAATGTAAAAAAATGTATAAAGTTGCAATCTGATATTGTTTTCTTCTGTCTGGATTCAGCATGCAAGTCATCGGATCTGACTCAAATCAGAGTCCAGCAATATCCCAGACTTCAGCTTGTCAAGCTCTGTCTCCTCTACCCATTATGCCTTGCTCATCTAAGAATCCTTTTTCAAGTACTATTAGAGTGTTTTTCTCCTTTTTTCCTTTACCCAGGTAGTAGTGTATTTAGTCATAGGTTAATTTAGGTAATGTAGGTTTACAATTAGATTTGTGATAGGCTTTTCTGACCTAGAGAGTATGTGTGTGCTTGAGCTTTAGTTATCTTACAGGTTAAGTGTTAGTGATTTCACTGCAGTTAGTCAGTGTATTTAGTGTACTGTTAACTTTAACTTTTTTCCCTACAGGATGTGGAAATTGTTACCTTTTTGGATGGATCTGAAAATGATTAAAAACTGTGTGGATTGCGGGCACAAGCTCCCTTTGCAGGATGCCCATGACAGGTGAGTTTACTGCCAGGGGCCCACTAATCTGAAATTACCTTGCTCCATATGGGAGGGCTTTGGCACTCACACCATTAATGAGATAAGAGCCAAGTTAGTTCTAAAGGACCTCCTTCCTTCCAGTGACTCTTATTCAGCCTCTTTAGATAAGGGGGACAAGTCAGATAGGGGTCATAGACAAGGATCGAAGGACCCCAAGCCTTCCAGAAGAGACTGTAAGTGGTTTGCCCATCTTCTGCTTCTGCTGTTAATGTGGCAAACCAGATCTGAAGGTCCCAAGACCCTTGGATCCAACAGCAGCTTCAGCTCAGCTATTGGCTCTGACATCTCAGAGTCAATCACCTTTGGTGCCAATTTCAGAAAAGTCTCCTTCTCCGGCTATGAGCATCCCCAGACATTTTCTGTCCAAGGAGGCTCCTTTGGGATGGATTAGGGCTCCCTTCTCATCTTCTACTCCACCAGAGTTCTGACTGCCATCCTCTCCTTCTCCAACCTGGGTCGATCTGTATCCAGTTTAGATCCAGTCAGCGGAGTCTTTGTCTACTTGACGGACCTCCAAGCCCCCTTCTGTGACTTTGTCAGCTCCATCATCCAGGAAGGTTTGTAGCCTAAAAGCTTCAGATTTGGTGCAGCTGATGAGGCCATTTTATAGGTGCAGATGCAATTAGGCCTCATCCCCTCAGCTCAGGGTTCTCACTTTGGAGATTCATCTCCATCAGCTTGGTTTCCTTCCTCAAGCCCTACGGATCTGAGGTCATCTGGGCCAGTTGTGTTCCCTTCCTTTGAGTTGTTTTTGACTGCATGGTCAATTTTGGCTCAGGCCTCTACCTTGGTCTCCTTGACTCCAGCAGCATCAGAGCTGAGTGAACCTCTGAGCTAATGCTTGAAGGTAGGAGTCTCCAGATTTGGTCTGACAATTTCAACTTTAGGATAATCTCTTCCACTCAGGGTGTCTGCCCTTGATAATTCAGCTCCAGTCTGAGCACTGGAGCAGGGCACAGATCCACTGCACTCTGGGACATCCTTGGAATCCTTGGATCTTGGTCAATCAATTCTGGTTGGCCCACTTCTGCTTCTGCCTTCAACATTGTAGAAAGGATGTTCTCCTTCCAGGAGAGGGAATGGTTGAGTTCAACCAGTGTTACTCCTTTCTGTCACATTTGTACCTGTGACCTTTTCTCAGTCTGCTCTGTGAAAGCTCACCTCTGTTGGCTACTAGTCTGCCCCCCCCCACTTACAACCAGCACCCCTGCCTCTTTTCTTCCCCTTGGAATCTATGGAATGGGAAGTTTGGGGTAAGGAGTAGTGCAAGACAAAGTATGTGGACTCACCTGAGGAGATCCTCATGGAGGATACTGACCTCGAGGATGGACAAGTGTCCCCTAAATGTATAAATCTGTAGCATTTCTCCCCAGGCATCTGCTGAAAACTGGCTTTGTTCCAATTCAGACTTTCCCAGTAAACAAATGTTAAATAAAAAAATAAAATAAATTAAAAAAGTCCCCCCACAATGAGACCTCCTTTGACGATCTTTTGGAGCTTCTTTGACAGCTTGGGTGGTGGACTGCTGAAACCCCTTCTCTGGGGGGAGTCAGCATTTGTGGAGGCCTTTGGAGTAGGCCCATGTATGTCCTGGATGGTTCCCCTTTCAGATGCACTTATTGACCTGGTGACTCAGTGAGCTTGGAAGGAACACAGTATGGTGGAACCGATCCCCAAAAGCCCAATAAAATCCTCACCCCACCTAAGGACTGGTTACACTAGAGTAAAGGCTTGGCCATGGATGTGGCCATTAAGAAGACATTTCAGAGGAGACCTCTTTGGTTCATTTCCCCATATAAGGAATCTTGGGTGTTGGACCACTTAGGGAAGTGCTCTTATGCCTTCACCATATTTGCGCTGAAGACACTAAACTATCTAGCTCACTAGACCAGACTTGAACAGGATGTCATACTGGAAGTGTCAAAATTTGAGAGACAGCAGATTATGGAGTCTTAGAATTCTCTTGAGACTCAGTTGTTCACTTTTCAGACCATTTCTAACACTTCTATGTGACTACTCTCAAGGTGACCGATGGAATGTCCTGCGCCACTGGCACCAGCACTGCCATGAGTCAAAACACTTGGATGAGGTTGTGCAACTCTGCAGACTGCTTCATGCTGTCCTTTATCAAAATCTCTTTGGATAACTCCTCGCTATTCGAGCCAAAAGTTTAAGACTCTTCAACTAGAAGTGAGCAAGACAGAAACACATTTTCTGCCATTAGAGTATGTTTTGCCACCCCTCAGTGGTCCTTCTCATGGAAGATGAAGGAGAGAAAGTATTTTCTTCTGAAAATCACAATGGTCATTCAATATGTCCTTCCTCTGGGTCCCCCCTGCTGCAAGGGGAGATAACCACAATGGGGCACTGCCTGCCCTATAGGGGTTCTCTGCAGAATCAGGGCTTCTAGGGAGCATTCTCTAGGAGGCCCTTTTAGTGGTACTGAAGGGTTGCCCAACTGTCCTGCTCTAGAGGCAGTCAGGGCTCATTTGGCTGTACACCCAGAAGCTTGGGAGGCCATCACCTCAGATGCATGGGTGTTAGCAGTCCAGAGGCTATTCAATTACATTTAGAAGTTTCAAACTTAAACCCCTCATGTTTCCTAGATGTTCCACCCTATCAGACACAGGAAGCAGCCATAGTGATTCAGAAGTGGCTGCCAAACTGGGTCATTCAAGAGATCCTGTCAGACTAACAAGGATCCGGGATCTACTCAAGGTCCTTTTTGGTTCCAAAGAAGAACAATGACCTCAGGGCAAGTAAGGATTTGAGAAAGCTCAGCAATTGTGTAAAACAGATCTAGCTCTGAATGGTCACAGTCCAGTCCATATTACCTCTGTTGAAGAAGACCTACTTGATGTGCTTGATTGAACTCAAGGATGCCTGCCATATAAAAAGAGAGAGAGATGGTCCAGCAGGTTTCTGTGCTTCCAGCTGGGAGCTGATCATTACAAATTCAGAGTACTGCCATTCAGTCTCACCAGTACTCCCCAGGTGTTCACCAAGTGCATGGCAGTCATAGCAGCCAAGTGCAGTCTGCAGGGCTTCCCCTTACCTGGATAATTGGCTGCTCACTGTCCCCCATGACAGCATCCTTAATAAGGGCCAGAGAAACCTTAATCCAGTTGTGCAGTCCTTGGGGATCACTGTCAACTACCAGAAATCAAGTCTTCTCCTTGTCTAGATTGCAAAACATCCAGCGTCCAGAGTTTCAAGTGTTTGTTCTTTCTTTGCTTTCTTACAAAAAGCCTCTGATTTGAATTCTTCTGAAATTGCTGGAGCACATGGTAACCTCCACTGGCCTGGTTCCTCTAGCGAGGTACCACATCAGGGCCCTGGAGTAGACTCTGGCAGTGAAGCGCAGTGGTCTTACTTAATACATCCAATGGACTTTCCCACAATTCTGACTAATATATGTCGAGACCAGGTTGGGTCATTCATAGGTGTGTACTAGACTAATGGCCCTGGAGCCTTTACAAGCCTAGCCCCAAAAAATTGCCCAGGCATCATGCCACCCGATGTGCAACTGGAATGATCCCTGTAGTGAACTTTCTGGTACCCATCCACTCGTCAAGATTTCTCTTGAAGAGGGCCAGAAGGCGCTCTTCTTGACATGAATGGAAAGTTTATTCCAGAGTATGGGCAGATTTTGGGAAATGAACCTGTCCCTCCAGCATGTTCTGTTAATTGTGGTAATGAGGTTGTGATCTCTGAAGTGGTGGCTGGTGTTTCCCCTGTTTTTCAAGGAGAGATCATTTGCCCCCCCCGCCCCGGGCACTGTAATGACAGATGCCTCCATTTTTAGGTGGGGATGCACTTTGAAGGGAGGACAGTTCAAGAGACCTTCACATCAATGCCTTGGAGATATGAGCAGTCCTCCTTGAGCTGCATGCTTTCCAGGATGTTCTTCCCAAGGGTATGATCTCAGTCCATACAGACAATATGCCAGTTGTTTGGTATCTGAACAAACAATGGGGACCTGCTCCTACCCTCTTTGCTGACAAGCCATGAGGGTTTTGCAGTATGTGATTTCATCTCAGTGGTTTCTGATAGCAAACATTTAAACACTGGACAGTGCAGTGGTGCAGCAGTAGCATCATTGCCTCACAGCAAGAGGTTCTCTGGTTCAACTGTTGGCTGGAGTGCCTTCTGTGTGGAGTCTGCATGTCCTGCCTGCATTCGTGTGAGATTCCTCTGGGTGCTCCGATTTCCTCCCACATTTTAAAGACATGTGTTTGGAACATTTGTCCCCAGTCCCCCACTAAAAATTGGCTTTGTTCCAAGTCGGACTTTCCCGGTAAACACATGTTAAATAAATAACTAAATACATTTTGACAGACAGTTAAAGGAAAAACATTCTCCTTCCTCATGAGTGGTCCCTGAGAATTGCTGCTCAGATATTTTGGTGCTGATGCCCTCTGTGTTGTGACCTATTTGCATCCCTGTCCAACACCAAGTGCAGCAGCTGTTATGACTTAGTCCCTTCTCAGGGGCAGTCACCCAGGGACACTCTCCTGTATGCTTGCCTGCCCAGTTTCTTGTATGCATTTCGATTGACCCTGTTAATAATACAATTTCTTAAGAAGGCAGCCTGCTGCAGAGTGACTGAAATCCTCATTGCTCCCTTTTGACCTTGTCAGTTTTGGTTTCCCTTTCTTTAGCCTCTTCTTAGGTATTCTACTTGTGTGCTGGATCCCCTTCTATGTCTCATTTCTTACCCAGCCAGTCTGGAACTGCAAAACCTCCAGACTCTCAATTTAACCATGGTTTCTCCGATTCCCCTAATAGTCAGAAATCTGAGCTTTCTAGAAGTGCGGTGCATATCTTGTCCTTCTCCAAAAGGATGCCTACATGGAAGATGTACACTAGCAAGTGAAAGTGTTTTGCTATTTGGGCTACCTCTCTGGGTTTCAATCCTTTATCAGTCCTGTTGGAGGGAGTCCTGGACTTTCTTGTGAATTTGTATAACTTGGGGTCCAGTTATTCTAACATTAAAGTGCTATTGGCAGCCATTTCTATTTTCCATATCAGTAGGGATAATGTCCCGCTGGCTGCTCTGAAGATTTCAAAAGCCTTCCTTAAGGGTCATTTCTTTGTTGCGCCTCATCTTCAGGATCTTGTCCCACTATGGGATTTGTCCTTTGTATTCCAGGTGCTTGAGAGCCACTCATTTTAGCCCTCTGCAACCACTGATTTGAATTTTGAAAAACATTGTTTTTGGTGTCTATCACCTCTGTCAGGCATGTGTCTGAGTTGCAGCCTATCTCTGATCCCGCCATATTTTGTTTTCCATAGGGATAGGGTGTCCCTCCACATAGAGCCTTCTTTTCTTCTCATTGTGACTACAGACAATAATTTCAATCAAGCCATTCACCTCCCTGTGTTTTTCCAGATATATCTAACAAAGGTGAATATTTATTACATTGCCTTGATGTGCATAGACAATTGAGACTCTAGTTAGGAATAAATAATTTGGGAAGTCTAACCAGTTGTTTGTTTTCTTTTCCAACTCTCAATTCGGTAAACCTGTTTCTAAGGTTATGCTGTCCAAGTGCCTGTCAGATTGCATTGCCTTTGTGTATAGTTTGAAGGCAACATTCTTATATCACAAACCAAAAGATCATTTTACCAGAGCTGTGGCCACTTACATTACTTTTTTCTCTAGAGCTTTATTGGGTGATGTGTCTGCACTTGCTACTTTTGTGTCCTACTACAAACTAGACATTGATTCGATGTCAAAGGCCTCATTTGGTTCTACTGTATTGTGTAATATCCTTCCATAGATCCTATCATGGGTGCTACATGGCTGGAGACTCTGTCCTGCAGATTGAATCCAGATGGAAAAGACAACATCAGATATTAAAGTTATGTACTGACCATAACAATATGTTGTCTTTCTCTGTCTGGTTTAACCTTCTCCCTTCCTGCCTTCACTTGTGTGCTTGGCAAGTCTTTCTTCATAATATGAATGAGTTGAGGAGGTTGTTTACCTTTTTTGTTCAGGTCCTTGGTTTCTTTCCTTTTAGAATGGTGTCTTGTAAGTTTAGGTAAAGAAGTGCAAACTCAGTCTGAGGTATTCTTAGTTGAGCGAGACATTATGGGTAGAGGAGCCAGAGCTCAGATTGCTGAAGTCCTTGGGATATGGCCTGTGTCAGATCCAAGTCTGATCCAATAAGCCACATGTTGAACCAAATAGAGAAAGACAACACAGATCTATCATTATGGTGAGTACATCATTTTATTTATTTTACTGTAAGGGGCCAAATGGTTGCATAAATTATTAGGAATGTATTTTCTACCAGGATTGATTATATTTTTCAGGTAAGACCCTAACTGAAAGATATTGTGGTATAATAGAAAACATTATTTCAGACTGTTCAAGCAATCAAATAAAGAGTTGTAGAGATAAGGTATATCAGAGTCTTCTAACCATTGTAATATGAAGTCTTATATGGGCAGAATGTAAGAAGATCATGCAAATCTCAGTTTTGCATATTATACTTGGATGGATTGGTAGTTATGTTTGAAGAAGAAATTAATGTCAGACTATAGATGGTATTTGGCTAGAGGCAAAATGAAAGAATTACAACAGCATCAGATTTTGTTGTAAAACATGGAAAGGACTTTGAAAGAAAATAAAGATGCTAATTACTTTGAAAAGAAGAAATAGATATAATTAACAGAGTGGTATTTTGATTATATCACATAAAATACAAAAAAAATGGATCAGAGGAGGAAATATTACCTGTTAATTTACTGGTTAAAAACAGAAGTTAGTTATATCAGAAATAACGAGTGACGATGAGGTAGTACTTAATCATACCCCAAAAATTCTACAATAAGTTGAGTTGTACTATACTAAAATGTCTGATGAGTTACCTAATATAATATAATACTCCTAATATAAAAGGAAACAAATGGAACATAAATAATGTAGAACTGAAAAAAAATTACATGTATAAAATTGAAATTAGAAAAAGTGCAAATTTATTCCACACTGGAGAAGATAGAATACCTTATTTATAGTTTATATAACTAGCAGTTGCATTTTTAATAAGGGAATTGGAATGTAATTGTTTCTGTTAACTTAAAAGGGCAAAATTATACGTCATTATTAAAACTATTTGAGAAAGAAAAGGAACATTTGAATTGCTGGTGATCCATTTCATTAATGAATAGTGACTACAAACATATGTTGTATATGATGCAATGAAAGTTGCCAGTTCAATTAATAAATGGAAACACAAGGGAGAGAAGCAATGTTGGGTGCATCTGGCATTGTATGGGTGGTAAAGGAATTTACGAGATGCTATCAACAGAAAGCAGAATTAAGCTTGCTGCCTATACTAGATATTAAGAAAACATATGATTCATTTTTTATGACTATATATATATATATATATATATATATATATATATATATATATATATATACATACACACACACACACATATATGTATATATATATATATATATATATATATATATATATATATATATATATACACACACACACACACACACACACACACACACACACACACACACACACACACACACACACACACACACACACACACACACACACACACACACACACATATATAGGAGAATGTGGGTTTTGGAGCAGGTTTCTATATTAGATCTAGAGGTTTCAGGCATATGGGTAAATAGGATGAGTCATATAAGAAGAGGTATATTATACAGAGATATCAAATAAGGAGGACTGGGTATGATTCAAACTATTTGAATTATTATTCCATGTTTTTGCAAACACTGATGACTGTAAATAGCATTTTTACATCATATATAGATGAGTATTATGACAAATTATTGGAAAAATGGAAACAGAATACAGATATACATTTAATGGGAATACAAGATATATAAATGAAAAGCTATTTCGAAGTAAATATGAGTGAAGGATTAACCTTTTCAATAGTTTTGTTAAACTTGTGTAATTGGTTTGAATTTGTGTTACATGAATCTTACTTTGAACAGCTAGATAGCAGGACCTTGAGAATTCTCTGCATAACATTTGTTCTGTGTAAAAAAAGTATCAATTTATGAAATAATTTTGGAGGTTAGGATATAAAATTACCATTTCAGGCAACTTTATTTTATATAAGCATATCAGAAAGGTTTTGTTCCTGTGGAAATTAAAGACCATCAAACATGTAATTATAGAATGTAAAACAATATGCAGTTTTTGAAAGGTATTGAGAGGGAAAGAAAAATAAATAAGTGTTCTTATCAAAAAAGTAAATAATTATTTAGTAGGCTATGGAGTAAGGACAATATAGAAAATATGAAACATTAATTTGCTTATGTTTTGAAGAGTATGGAGTGCTAAAGTTTTATATAACAACACTTGTTCTGTAGAACATGGTTGTATGGATAATATTTATTTTATGAAAAAATCATTGTTAATCTGTGATGCGGTTTGTGTTTATTAAGAGGTTGCTGCTATAAAATGTATTAAAACACATGCTTTTTTCCTAAAGAGGCACTGGAGAATGGCTTCTGTTGGAAGAATGATAGGGGATGAACCTAAAATGACAGAGGAGAGCATGTGTAATGTATGAGAACATCAGTATGCGCTTGATGTAAATAAAAATCCTTAAGAGGATGTGAGAGCTATAAAGAAAATCATTATGTTGTAGCCTGGAGATATGTTGGCTGAGTAACTGAAGAGGTTGGCTTACATGAAGAAGAATGATGCATACTTGTAATGGTTATGATATTATTGAAAGAATATAAAATCTACAGAAAAACATATATAAAAAAAGAAAAACTGCACCCTACCAAAGAGTTGGACTAAACTCTACAAGAATAACTGAAAATTGTTTAGAAAAGAATGAAAAATAATTTTGGGCAGACTGAAGTTTTACTGAAAGTGAGGTGCTGTGAATGGCCACACAGAATGATGTTTCCAGAAATACAATATTGCAGTTTTGTGTTTCTCCTCATTGAACAGTTGTAGCAAGTAGAGAAAAACAGACAAGTTAAAGTATGCAAAGTTAATGCAGCTGTCAGCCCAAAGATATGTATTAGTAAGGGGAACAGAGTCTTCATGATGAGACAAGCAGCTAGAAGTAAGGAATTATCTGCTTTGGTTTTCATTAATTTTCTTGTGGAAATGTACGACTTCCAGCTAAGCAGTCAGTTTGGTTGAAGGTGTTTAAGTCTCTTGGCATTCCTGTGACTCAGATTATACTGATTATTCATCATAGTAAGGAACGATTTTTGATGTTTGTTGTGAGAGAAGCCACTGTTTGTAATGCAAACCAGGTTTGTGGAGCTTGCTAGTTGTATTCCATGCAAATCCTATAGTATGCAGTTGTTTGGTAAACATAAGAGAAGGGAAGTCACTGTTCATTCCAGGTTTGCCATCATGATTAAAAATGTATTTTTTAATGAATATTTTGAAAGTTGGCATTATGAGTGCAGATAAGAATGTTCAAGAAGATGGACGTTCTATTTTTGAAAGGGTGATTTTTCAAAAAAGAAAACTGAAAATGTTAAAACATATGCATAACAATTATAACAGATTTATACTTAACTTTAAATATGAATAGTATCAAAGCCTTTTTTTTCAAGAAGGTATACAGTGTAATAAAGTTTTAAGAAACAAAAGGTGGACATATGTTTCTTGATATTATGTTTATTCAGAAAAATAAGGAGTCATGTTTGCTGCTATAGGAGATTTTAAAATACTTTGGTTGTTTGGACCAGAGGAATGGTACATACATGACATATTTCTTAGAAAATGGTTGGGATGAAGTACTTAAAACATATATAAAACTGAAGAGTTCTGATGTGATTATACTTACAAAAAGTCTCTTGCTGGGTTAATTTCATTATATGTTGAATAGTCACAACTTGGTTATGAAAACTATGATAACACCATTGGAAGGAAAAGGTTATTTCAACTATAATAGTATGGTTTATGTTGCACTTTGTGATTCTTGTGAATTGGTTATGTTGGTAAAACTGTGTGAAAGCTTGCTAACTGTGTGTTCACAGACAGTTTTTAAGCATTCAGCTTAATATAAGCTTCAAAAAATGTTCATTTTTTGCAGAGATATGTGCAAAACCAGTGAGCTGAAAGAATAACAAAAACAGCATGCTGAAGATCAAAGAATTACGTTGGCAGGAGCAAATTTGTTCCTGGGTTGAATTATGTTATAAATATAAAATATGTTTTAAGAATGAAGTCAGATAGATTGTGACTGAGTAGATAGCAAATAACCATTGGTTCATCTTTAACATGATGTGATGTGATCTTTTGTGTATAAAATTAATGTGTTTATAATGCGTTTATTTCTGAAAAAGTCTATGATTAAAAGAACAAAAGTGCTAAAAGACTTGTGTGATCTAATTTATTTTTGTTTGGAGTATTTTTTTTTTGCCTTACGTTAGTTTTACACTCCCAAACAGGACAAGTGTTTTATTTTTTATTTATTTATTTTATTTTATTTTACATTTGTTGACTGGGATAGTCCGACTGGATATATGTCCATTTTCAGTGGAGGCCCAGGGAGAAAAGCTCCAAGATAATAATACACATTGAACATTTAGTAAATGCTAGTTTCAAGCAGATTACACTCATAAGCAATACCAGCATTTAGTACATATAGTACTAACTTATTATAAAACACTTTACAAAACATAACATTATTTTCAACGTTATATATACATAACATTACATTCAGGTTTAAGACACATTGAGCAGCACTTATACAAGTGACCCTTCCTGAAATGGTGCTGTAGAAAAAAGTTAGAAGTAGTTGAAGGTAAGGCACCTAAGTAATTGAGAGGTTACTAGTCGGTGTTAGTGCAAGAACATAACCAATGAGTTTTGAAGTATTTCTTGAGTTTGTTTTTGAATCAGGTTAGTGAGGGTTCTAGGGTCAAGTCAGCTGGGAGTCTGTTCCATGTTTTTTCAACAGAGTTGGCAAACAGAGAGTCCGCAGCTGAGTAGTTGGATTTATATATTCGAACTAGGTGTCTAGTGGATGATCACAGTGGCCGGGTGCTGGTGTAGGGGCTGATAATATTTTTTTAGTGCAGGTGTATTTTCTGGTTGGTAAAGGACTTTACGTGCCACTATTAGCTGGTTGAACTGCAGTAGGCTATGCAGTTCAAGCCATCCTAGGCAATTTAGGATATGACAGGGGTGTATCCGATAGGCTGTGCCAGTAGCAAATATAGCAATGTGGTTATAGCAGGATGATAGTTTATTAAGATCTGTTTTGTTTAAGTTGGAGAATAGAGGTGAGGTGTAGAGAAGAGTTGATAGTAGATGGGAACAGGCAATTGCAGTTCTAGCAAGTGGGGTAAGGAAAGGTTTAATTCTGTAAAGAGAGCCAAGTTTTTTATTAATGGTTTTGATAGTCTGATATGCACATCAAACTTCAGGTTGTTATCAACTATGACACCCAGTAGTTTAGTTTCGGCTTCTGGGGAGATGATAGTGCCATTGTTAGCAGTTATGTTGAAGGATGGCAGGGGTCCTGCATGTGGGGGAGAAGAGGAACAAATTAGTTTTGTTGGAGTTTAGGATTAGATGTTGATTGGAGAGCCATTTTTCAACTGTATTGAAGGTATTTTGGGTTAATGTGAATAAAGTAGCTGTTGAGGTGTCAGAACAAATCAAGGTGGAGTCATCTGCATATTGAATGTAGTTAGCATCTGTGATGACTGAATGAAGGTTGTTGATAAAGATGGAGAAAAGAAGGGGTCCTAGTATCGAGCCCTGGGGGATTCCTAATGTGATGGGTAGGTGAGATGATAGCTTGTCCTGCCATAGGACTGCCTGTTGCCTGCCCTGCAGGTGGGATCGAAACTATTGGAGTGCATGGTTGCTTAAGGAGAAGGCCTTCAAGGTATTTATAAGCATTTTGCGGTCAACCATGTCAAAAGCCTTGGATAGATCTAGAAAGAGTGCTGAGGATAGTTTGTTATTATTTCAGTTTTGGTTAATGACGTTAGAGAAAGAGAGGAGGGCAGAAGTAGTACTGTGGTGTGGCTTAAAGCCATGCTGAAAGTTGGACGGCAGCTTGTTCTGTGTGAGGTAGTGCATGAGCTGTATGTGTACACACTTCTTCATAATTTTAGCTAGAGGTGACAGAATAGCTATGGGTCTAAAGTTTGACAGCTCAGTGAACTGACTCCTTTATAGAGAGGTATGACATGGGAGATTTTCCATATCGTGGGTACAGTAGCTTCAGATATAGCTCTGTTGATCAAGATTGGGATGGGGTATGCTATGGTGTCAGCAGCCTTTTGCAGATAGTCTGCTGGGAGGAATTCGGCAGCCAGGGTGGTGGGTCTTAGTTTCGTAAGTATGGCATGAATAAGTTGAGTAGGAACAGGTTGGAAGGTAAAGTATGTTTGGGAATTGGGTGTTGCTGCATTAGAATTGGAGCCAGTGGGAGAGAGTTGGCTGGCTAGAGACTGGATAGTCTCTGTGAAGAAGCTGTTGAAGTTATTAGTAATGTCTACTGGGGATTTTTGTTGAGAAGCTAAGGGGGGAGGGGGGTGGAGTGGCGGTTTGGCCTGGGTGGAGTAGTTTGTTTATTCCTGCCCAGAACTTTTGAAGTTTGTTTTGGTGTTTTTGCAGTAGATGGTAGTAGTAGTGCTTTTTGTCTAAGGTTATGGATTTTTTGGTGTCATTCCTTAGCTGTCTGAATCTTAGTTGACCAAGTGGGACTTTTGTTTTTTTGGTAGGTGGCCCATGCTTTGTTTCTGAGTGAAATTTTGGTTTTGGTATCTTTAGAACGCCATGGTGCAATATTAACTTTGGTTCTAATAGAGCAGCTGGGAGCTTGGTAGTTAAGAATAGCATGGACTTTGGTATTACAGTATGCTACTGCTTCATCTAGGGGAAGACTTTTTAGTACTGACCAGTTGCATGCCTTAAGTTCATTTTGAAACTTGGTGAGAATAAAATTCTTGTTGTTTCTTAATGTTCTATAGGTGGGGTGGTAGGAGCAGTCTACTTTGAGCTTGATTACATAGGTGAGACAGTGGTCACTTGGGTCATCAGACAAAGTGCCTTATTTATAGGATTGAAGATGGGTATTGATGAGTATCCAGTCTAGGGTACTTCTTTGTCATTGGGTTTTCCTGTCCTGGTGGGGGATATTATGATTTGAGTAAATCCATTGAGGTTTATGTGGGTTGTGGGGGTTTCACAAGAGCAAGTGTTCCAGTCAATGTTGAAATCCCCAAGAACAATTGTTTCTTGGGGGTAGTTTTTGGATAACCAATATAAGAAGTTTTATAAGGTTTCTGTGTTCCTCCTGGGGGAATGTAGACACAGACAATGTTTACATTTTTGGTTTTTATTAATTTGTAGTTTTGAGTTATGAATTTCAGCATTATTGAACCGGGGTGGTTGTTGGGTATCTATGCTGACAGATTGGGTAGACTTGTAAAGTATGGCTGCCCCACCACCCTTTCTGGTGGTACAGTCTAGTCGAAACATATTGTATCCTGGTGGCAGAATTTCTTGTCCTTGGTGGCAGCCATGTTTCTGTTAGGCATAATGTACCTGGGGAATGAACAGCTAAGACGGCATGCAGGTGCTGAGTTTTGTTATTTATGCTCTTAATGTTTAGATGGCAGGCCAGCAGTGAGTTAGGAGGTCTATTTGTTGAAGCTATAGTGGTAGGGGATATAGTAGGGGGTGAGGGTCAACAGGTGGGGGATGAACCAGGGTTTGGGCGGATGTCACCGTCCTTTATGAGGTTGTAGTATATCCTGAGTATGAGTTTTAAGATTTTGAATAAAGTTTTCTAATAGTGTCTAGTTTTAGGACTAATGTAATTAGGTCTAGTAAGATGGTAGTATTTGGGGGTTAAGGAGGTAAGCATGAGGGAGGTGAGTAAGGGTGCATTATTATCTGTTGTAGATGGGATGGATGTTTGGAATTTAGAGTAGTGGAAACCTGGGTAACCCTGACATTCATAGGCAGTTAGGAAATATGGGATGAGTAACAGGGGTAGAAGTAGAGTTAATAAGACTATTTAGGTACTAGCATACCTACTGAATGAGACTTGAAACTTAGGCAATAGGAATAGTAGAGTTAAAGGACTGGTGGTATCAGGTTGAGGGTGATGCTGTTGAGTGACAAGTTGTTACTGATTGGTTTAAAAAATGGGGTGTAGTCTAGTACCAATAAATGTAGCTGCACCAGGGATGGGAGGGATTTGGGGGCAGGGTGGGGTGCGAAGCGAGCCTGAGCAGGAATGAACCAAAGTGGTTAGAGGGATATCTTGATTGACTCAGGACACCACACCAGAGGTAAGTTGAATGTAAGGGCCTAAAATCTGCACTCAGCACTTTAATGTTACTTGCACTCAGCACTTTAATTTTACTTATGTTTAGCAGGAAAGACAGACAGTATACAATTCTGAGGATTTTTACAAGGGTTACTTGTTCAAATGTCAGACAAGTATGTAAAACTTTCAACAGGAATCTATGTCTGAGTGTTAGAAAGCCAGAAAGCTACAAGGTATGTAAGAGTCAGTGTATTTAGTTACAGGAGAAGGAGGCAAACACTCCAGTAGAAAAGAGCCCTATGGCTGACCAAAATGGTGACTTGTGTAATTACAGACCACTGTAAGAGAAAGCTTAACAAATGCTTTTTATAAGTGTAACCTTCTCTGATTAATTGCTGGGAGAAACAGTTTTTGTTGTGGTGGCCAACTGCAATCCTGTAGACACCGTTATGCAGGAGCTGCGGTATGCTAGTGTAGTTAAATGTAGAGTTCAACTAGGAAAAGAGAAAAGTAGAGATTCTAGAGTAAGCATTAAGGCAGCAACAGGCAGTTATTTTATAATAGTACATTCAGAAAGGTTTGGGGGGGTAAAGTAGGACACTTCAGAATGGACTAGGATTTATAGCTAAGAAACGTAAGCAAGAGAGCTATGCATTAAATAACAAATACTTGCCAGATTTTAAAGATATACCAGTACAACTGGAAAATTTTCAGTAAAAGCAATTCGGGTATAGCTAGCACAAGTTATTCAGGTTATAAAAGCACTTATTCAATGTGTGTGTGCAATTTAAACATTTAAAAACACATGCAGCAAGTAGTAGATCTGATTATCACTTTCTCTAGGAACAGGTTCAGTTTAAACACAAATATTACCACAGAAATTCAGTAAAGTCACTAGCTACTTATAGAGCTTCAGCAACAAAAATAGAGCAGTGTGTGCAGCAACAGAATTTAGCAGCGGGTATTTTAATTTCAACATATGTCCTTAAAACGTACCTATGGATGTATTTTGATCGTTTTTTTTTTTTTTTTTTTTTTTTTTTGGTGAGTGCGATAATTCTTCCCTAGAGAGTCAGGAGAATAAAAAGCATGGCAGTGGAAAGTACTGAGAAATCATTTTGGGGAAGGTAGTTTTGGAAAGCAGTACTACAACAAAATGAAGATATTTATAAAAGGGAAGTATTAAGGAAAAATATAGATCATGTATTTTTATAGTGGAAGTATACAGGGAGGTAAAGGGTTAAATAAGGATGTGTTTTTGAATCACAAGGCAGTTTTGCAAAATTTAGAAGTTTATGCTGGTAATAGGTTAAGAGGTGTGCAGAACTGATGCAGATTTTTAATAAAAAATAAGTTACTTGTATGTTACTCGATTATGGAAGGATCATATAGAAATGATGGAGATGCATTGTTGTTTGGGGGAATGGTGAAGGACTTATAAGTATAAGGTGAACAGTAAAAAATGCATGGAAAAGAGATGTAAAGAACGATAAAGAAATAAAACATGGAAAAGGGCTGACAACTTTTAGTCTGATATAAGATATTGCAGGAAACAACAAAAAGTCTGCAGACAACATGAAAAATGAACAAGTGCCTATTTAAAGAAACAAAGATATGTGATAAAAGCGAGAAGAGAAAACATAATTAATTTAACCAGGAAGGTATACAGAGACATACAGTAAGGAAGAGAAAAGAAGAAAAAACTCTTTGTTAGCCAGGAAATTTCGAGATAACATGATGTTTGTGGATATCTGAAAGGGTGAAAACGAAGTTATGATATTTATGATATTTAAGAAATCATAATGACAAAAATGTAGAGTTATTTACAAGACTTATGTAAAAATAAGAACTCAAAAATGTTAGAAAATGGTCAGTTAATTAGGTGAGGAAGCAAGAAAGACTGTGTAAGAATATACTGCATTAACTAGGGTGAAGGGGTATTAAAGGGAGTGAAGTCAGGATGGTGCTCCAAGGTTAGATGCATATTTTATAAGTACAGGAACAGTTGGAGATTTTTGTTAAAGTTTTAAAGGACTGGAAAGAAGAGAGAAAAAGAAGAAAAATAATATCTGTGAAAAAGTTTTTGTGCAAGAAAAAAGAGGAGGATTATATAAATAAATGGATGCTCTTTATATTAACCAATACTTAAAATATTAACAAAAAGTGATGCATATGAGAGTTAGTAAAGTAACAGAGGAAGAAGTAGAGCAAGATATGTATTTCCAAATAGTTAATATTAAGAAAAGTAATCAAGACTGTTTATTTAAAAGGAAAAATAGATTGGTTGTGGTTTATGTTAGACTAGCTTTTGTATTAGAAACGGTTTTCATGAGGCAGTAATTAGAATGTGTGAAGTGTAAGGCTTTAAGAGTAGGTTTGTTTGGTTATAAGAAACATGTGGAAATACTTAGGTTCCATCATGTAGATGATAATTTGGGAAGACAAAGATGTGCGTTAAGTCCATTATTATTATTATTATTATTAGGTCTGGTAATTAATACACTACTATGGAAGTTCAAGTGTAGGACTAAAGGATGGGACTGACAACCAGAAAAGCATATGTTATTCCAGTTATATATTCTTCTGCAGATGAAGCTGTATTTATACTAAAATATGTGAGGTCACAAGATATGCAATAGATATTTGAGTGATTTGCTTAGACAAGTAGTTTTAGAACCAAACAAGGACAAATGTAAATATTTTACATGGGCAATCAAGAAGGGAGATATTTGTTTTAATAATACACAGATATTCTATGGATTTATTTAGGAGTAGGGAAGTTATATTAAAAAAAAAACTGGAAATATATTTTTATGGACTACACGGGTGTTATGAATGGGTGTAGGGGCCATATTATATTATTTAAGGAAAAGTTTATTTGATAATGTCAGTGATGTTGAGTAAATTATTTATCATAGATATTTCCTATACCAGGGTAATTTGAAGGAAATTTATGGTGATTTTCTATTTTCCTTTCCTGTTTTCTGGAAATCCAGGTTAAACTCTCTTATGAGAGGCATTCTGTACACAACAGACAGGAAAGTGATTGAATATGATATACCTTCTTGTGTTTTCTTTCAAATTTTAGAATTATTATGACACATAACATGCCTACAGATAATTTGCTATTAGTATTCATTTTCTACCTATAAAAGTACAGGCTTTTAGTTCATTAGAAATTGTTGGCGCCAAAAATGTGTATATTTAAGCATTCAATTGTATAATGCTTATGTTCTGATGAAGTCCATTGATATATGGATGAAAGCGCTTAACCAGAGGTTATTTTATCACCATTTGGAATAAAATTGTGTTTTTACACGAGCGACTCCTGAGGAATTTGTGCTTACAGCTTATTAGACTTTTATCAGTGTTTATGGTTTATGCTGCTTTTGATTTTTCTGTGTTGGTAGTATGGATTCCTCAGCGGATTTGCTTATTCATAACTCCCCCATTCACCGAGATGAGTTGCAGAGGCTTCATTCCGAAGTTTCTATTTTGAAGGGGGTAGTTACCCGCCTCATTGAACTGTTTACACAGTGTGGATCTAATGTTCAGCATGGTATACGTACACCATCACCACGCGATGCATCAGCAGGAAGTATCTTAGACTTCAAACTGCCCAACGGTCAGGGAGTCGGTAATGGTTTACCTACTGCCCAGGGAACCAGAGACTTGCTGGGGACATCGGCTGCTAGTAACACAACTAGGCAGCAGGACAACAATTTTACGTTTGATTTTTCACTCCACTATCTTGATGAGGAATATTGTCGCTTGGGTGCCAAACCAAAACAAATTATGGCTGGAAGGACATACTCGGCAGCAACTAACAATGCTAATTCTGTGAATACCATGAATAAAGGTACTGTCACACACAGCTCTAGTTTTAGAGCTAGTGTTAATCATAATGAAATCCAAAAGGAAGCAACTAAAGAGAACACCATTAATTTAGATAATTATTTAAAAAATAATGATGAGTACAATTTTAACATCAATAGTATTAACATCAATGCAAATGCTGTACGGAAAGATGATATACCAACTAATGGGACTTTAAAAGAATTAATTTATCTGTTTGGAAAAAAACTTAATGCAATAAAAGGCATACAGATAGATAATGCCTATTTAAACAACTGTTTGATATGTAAAGTTTTCCCCATGAGGTTACGTTTTTTTAAAGTACCTATGGGGATAACGTTGAATGAAACAACATGTGATGAATTTAATGCACTTTTCAATCAATTTGGGTGAGTTCATGAAGTTCTTGATAAAGAAAAATGATGAGAAATTATGTATTTTAATGAATGAAGTGGAGAATCTTAACAATAGAATTGTTAATGACTTGTTATTTATGCAGTGGGATAAACTGCATAGTAAGCAAAATACTATGGCAAATATGAAAGCAGAAAACATTTATTTTTAAAAAAATGTAAAAAACTAAAAAGGGATTTAGAACATTACAAATGCAATTCAGTCTATTTGTGGAAGGATGAAGGGAATAAGGGGTATAAGAGTGATGACAGAGACATGGGTAGCAGATATGATCATGAAGTACAAGCTAGCTATAATAATTCACATTTTCACAGGGATTAGAAACAACAACAACAGAAAATAGCTAGGAAGAAGGACAGGAGATGGAAAGGGGACAGACAACCTTGGGGAAAGAGACAGAATACAGGTCAGAACTGGAAAGTGGACACGAGATATTAGAACATGTAGAGTCTTTGGATGAACCCACTATTATAACATCTGATGGTATAGTATATAGTTTAGATAATTTTAACATTTATAACTATACAAGTATGGCTATTAATAAAAGCCATTTTGGATTATTTTCCAAAGGTATGAAATATATACCAAAGGGGAAATTTCGGGTTGTAGACTGTCTAACAGAGATTAAATTATTTTTAAAGAAAAACAACTTGAATCTTATTTTTCAAAATAAGACTACATCAAGTAGAAATGATGGTTTAAGGAAAAGAAGCACTTATATACCACCTACCCACCCTAGTGTAACTTTATATGATAAATTAGTTACTAAGGAGATCTACAAGTTACAGAATGATGTAAGATACAAAAAATTTTCTAGTAGCTTATCGATGGAAGAGATAAAAACATTAGAACAGGTTAGAACAGATCTCAACACTAGAATTATGAAGCCGGACAAGGGAGGGGGAGTAGTGCTTTGTGATAATATGGATTATATCAACAAGATGTTTAAGATTTTACATGACTCTAGGAATTATGAGACAGTGTCCATCAACAAAATTAACATTGGATATAGACGTATAGACATGTACCTTGAAGAGTTTTTGCTAGATAATCACATATCTAGTGATATATACAATTTCTTAAGGGTCGAATATCCCTTAATGGCTACAATAGTGGGAATCCCCAAAGTACATAAAGGTATTATGGATATGCCATTCCATCCTACTGTGTAGGGGTAGTTATTCTAAAACTTTTCCTTTGGGTACTGCCATTGATAAATGGTTAAAACATATATATATATATATATATATATATATATATATATATATATATATATATATATATATATATATATATATATATACATATGCTAAGATCCCACACTTAATTAAGGATTCCTGGATATTTTTAAATAATCTTACACCAGGAGTGTGGAAGAAGGGACTGATATACATCACTGTCGATGTAATAGATTTATTTTCATGTATTCCAAAAGTACCTAGATTGGAAGCATTTTTTAATAGTATCAGACAGTATTCAGACCTAAATTGGGATCAGATTAGTATGATTATGGAACTTATGTCTATAGTACTTGACCACAACTACATCTTTTTTGAAGGAGAATATTATCGACAAACCAGAGGGGTGGCAATGGGGGCTGCGTGTGCCCCCATTTATGCCAAACTGGTTATGCTGGACTGGGAATCTACCTATTTGTTTAAGTGTAACTACTTTCAATACATCAGATATTACACAAGATTTTTGTATGACAGCTTTATATTATGGGATGGTCCTAGTTATATGATAGACAAATTCATTTCATGCTTGAATGGTACTAGCAGTTTTTTGAAATTTACTTATTCTTGGAGTCTGGCTGGTATAGCATATTTGGACACCTATATTTCCAGTACTCCTAGTGGGTTCACTTCACGTATATACAGAAAGAACACCTTTTCCAACAGTTATTTGGAATTCACTAGCAACCACGCCAGGAAAATGTTGAAGAACATATTCAAGAGGCAATGTATAAGGGCAGTAAGAATGACATCTAGTTACCATGAAATGATAGAAGAGATAGGCTTTACCACCTCCCTATTTAGATCTAGGGGTTATCCCATGCACTTGTTGAAGGAAGTTAGTGGGTATGTAATAGGAAGGAAGTTAGTGGGTATGTAATAGGAGAATGGGGTAAAAAATACCCACCCATTTTAGGGACTGAATTCAAGAAGAACAAGGAGAGTAGTTATTGTAATGAAGTTCAATACAAGAGGGCATGTGTTTTGGAATATAATTCTCAAGCCCGTGATATCAAACAAATTCTTAGTAGAAACTGGACCGTGTTTAAGGTTGATAAAGGAATTTGTGATTTATTTCTTTTTTATTTTATTTTATTTTACATTTGTTGACCGGGCTAGTCTGGCTGGATACAAGTCCATTTTCAGCAGAGGCCCGAGGAGAAAAGCTCCACTATCTACTGGTACATGCATAACAAAAACAAAATTACAATAAGATATGGCTTGTTGGAATTTAAGAGCAAATGTATGAAAGATATACAGAGTAATGAGATAATATTTGAAAAGTGAAAAAAAGTACAAATTCTAGATTCCAACAGTTTTACAGAAAATATATAATACATTAAAAATTCTAAAAGTAGTAAATCAGAGTAGAAGCCAACAAATTACAGAGAAAGTGTAAAACTTTAAAACATTTTAAAAGTAGTAAATCAGAGTAGGAGTTAGGGTAGAGAGGAAAAGAGTAGAGGAGTAGAAAGAGTGAGAAAAGTGATAAGAATTAGTCGTTTAGTATTAAGCCTGTTTTACAACTCAAGATTTAGTCTTTTATGCTACTGATATAGTTGGAGATCATCCAGTATTTGTATACAAGATGGGTTGTAATTTGAAGTCTCTATTTGAAAGAGGTAGTATTAGTAGGAACATGAAGAAGAAGAACAAAAGTACAAGATGTTCTGGGAGTTGCAGTCAGTGTAGTTCAATTTGGGAAGTAGATGGTGTCATGCTAGATAACATTAATAAAACTAAAATTACATTTCAACATGGGAAGTGCAACTCCAGGAACATCATATATTTAGCCAAGTGAATGATATGTGCTAGCTTCTACATAGGAAAAACACAGAGGCTCTTCAAAAGAAGAATTTATGATCACCTCTATTGCATAAGGCGGAAAGATAAAAATAATGCCTTATACAGACATATAGATAGGCATGGGTACTCACACACATTTAAATTTGACATAGTGGAACAAGTGACTTTGGGAGTATTGGGAGGTAATAGTAAGGCAATTTTAGGGCAGAGAGAGGTCAAATGGCAGCTAATTGATGCATCTAATGAGCTGGGTTTGAATGATTATATAACTATTAAGCCTGTTTTACAACTCAAGATTTAGGCTTTTATGTTACTGTGTTTTACAAACTACGTATAAATAATTCTTTAACAGTTTAATGATATATATGGTGACTATGACGTGTATTTATGACACAACAGAGTCATGTTTTAGGAATTTCATATACACATTTTTAAAATGAAAAATTATTTAAACTTATGTTTATTTTTTTTAGCATTAATATTATAATTAGTTACATTATTATACATAGTATGTATGGAGTGGCATAGCTGATTAATGTATCATACCATCTGCTTAGTTGTAGAACTCATAGTCATAAGGGAAAGTTGGAGAAGAGCACTGTGTTCCAGTTTGTCCCTGGAACAATTACCTGCTTTTCCTTTCTGGATGCCTCTGAACATTAGGGCAACAAAAAAACATTACCTCACATCTCCCAGAAAAATAACACTTTACCTTCAAAAAGGCATTGCATCACTGTGTTCCAGTTTGTCCCTGGAACAATTACCTGCTTTTCCTTTCTGGATGCCTCTGAACATTAGGGCAACAAAAAGACATTACCTCACATCTCCCAGAAAAATTACACTTTACCTTCAAAAAGGCATTGAATGTATGTATAGATATTGATACAAAGAAATTACAAAAATATAAATGTTATAATTGCTAGGTTAGACTAACTAATTAGGCAGACTAGCCAGCAGCCTAACCTCCCGTTCCCATCTTTCAATGTCTTCCTACCATACTATTACCCCACTCTGAAACGGATTCACTTACTCTCCCCCCTTAGTCCACTAATCCAGTGAAGCACTCTCATTGCTCTATAACGAGTGGCCACTAGGTGGCACCTCTAGAAGTAGATCTCTAAACTACTAGCTTTCTGCTCTGTAATTTTCCCACCCTGTTTCTGCAACCGTACCCCTTTTACTCTGTTCTCAGTTTCCTGTATTACCTTTCCACCAGTGCTCCTTGCCCTAAGGATTCCTTTGTCAGTGTCTACTACTCTATCTTCCTTTCCTTCTTCCTGCTAAACTCTGCACATTGTCTCTCCTTATCCCACCTTCTGACTTACCTGCTATTTCTCTCACTTCAATGATTGTCTTCCACCACATTTTCCACTCTCTTGTCTCATCCCGCTCCGTTCGCCCTATGGGCTCACTCCGCTCCCCTACCCTAACCCCAATTCCCACCCACCCCCAGTAGTCCTTCCTTTATACCTCTAGTAACCACACCCCTATCCAAATCATAACAATCAGACACACCCTAACTACTACATCACTTCCCCCTTACAATATACACCCACCTATTACATAACACTCCTCCTTCTCCAACTCATTCTACACTTACTATTACGTCTCACTTCATCTCTTACCCTCTCTTCTTAACCATGCAGATAACACTGAACTCTTCTCAACTCTAAATACTACTGTTACTATCACCATTAACGCCTCTCACAGTTTCCTATATCTTAACCTCCTATGAACTACCCATATACTCTACCTTAACAATTCCCTCCTCTCAAACCTCTTCACCTATAACAGCATTGGCTATGACCTTCAAAAATCCTACTTACAAAACCAACTACCTTCTTGCTAAATTTCACAGAATATCTCATATAAAATCCTATACCCATAAAACTAGAAGATTTACCAACTACTTTTGTTCAATTCTCCAAACCAAACAACATCCACTTCCTCACTCACTTTTAGATGGAGACATTCATCCAAACCCTGGCCCACAGAACACCCAGACCATACAATCCAACAACCATGGCCAAACTAAACACATACCTCCAACCATATCTACCAATTCACTGACCATAGCTCATCTGAATATAAGTAGTATGTGTAACAAAATTGCTCAACTCCATGCACTCCTTGATGTCAACCAATTCTATATCCTATGCCTATCAGAAACATGGCTTAAACCTTCCAGTAAAGACAATAAAATCACCCCCACCAGGATATAATATCTTAAGATTGAACTACTCAACAAAAAAGGGAGGAGGTGTTGCAATTCTACATAAATCACAGCTACAAATCATCACTATAAACCTAAACCTCCCTATAGACAATAATGCCGAAGTAATATGTTCTAAACTCCAACTCAACAAAAATAAATCTATTTACATAATTTGTATATATCTTCCCCCAGGAAATAACATTAACACTCTTGAGTCCAACCTTAGTTGTCTCTCTTCTAATGTTCCACAAGAAACAATAATCCTAGGTGACCTAAACATTGATTGGAACTCTTGTAACAACTCAAACCCCACCTCCCACATTAACCTTCACGGCTTCTCTCAACTTATATCAAGCCCCACCAGAACTAATAAAATCAATAATAATAATACCACCCTAGACTGGATACTAACTAACACTTCCCAACAAAACTATAACTCCGGCACCCTACCAGATGACCTAACTGATCACACATTAACTTATATAATTAGAAAAAGAACCAACATAAATTTTCCAACCACTTTCTGAACACTACGTTCAAAAAAGCATTTTAACTCCGAACTTTTTCTAACAGAACTAAAGCAATGTAACTGGTCCCCTCTAAAATCACTGCCTCTCAATGATGCAGTTGAATACTTCAACTCCACATCCATATCTATCCTAGATCAGCATGCACCAACTTGCACTATTAGAACCAAAACCAAACTAGCACCCTGGCTAAGCAACAATACTAGACAAAAAATTATTAATAGAAACAAAGCCTGGACTAAATGATGTAGTACCAAAAACCAAACTGACCATCAAACTTTCAGAGAATGTAGAAACAGCACAAAAAAAGCCATACTATTAGATAAAAAGAACTACTACATGCATCTACAACAAACATCCAATAAGGCACCAAAAAAATTCTGGTCCTCCATCAATAATCTTCTTTCCCCAAGCCAATCTATTACACCCAACCCACAAGACTCGAACCCTGACAACCCTAGACAAACAGCTAATGCCTTTAACACCTTCTCCACAAATACTATACAAAATCTTGCAAGTCACCTAACCCCTGATACCTCAAAACTACTTCCTTCTTCAGTAAACGCATCCTGCTCATTTCACTTTCTTCCTATTCCCACATCATATATCTCATCCTTGTTACAAAAGCTTAAACCTTGCACCCCCTCAGCAGAAAATCTCCCCTGCTGAATTCCTGCGAATAGGAGCTAAAGCCATTGCCTACCCCATTTCTTTATTAATAAACAGATCTATCAATGACAAAATTGTCCTTGAAATCTAGAAAATATCTCACATTATCCCACTACATAAAGGAGGAAACTCTAACGAATTCTCTAATTATCGTCCCATAGCACTATTATCCCCTCTTGCCAAAATTATGGAAAAATTTATCCACAAACAACTCCTAAACCATCTTCTCCAAAACAACTTACTTGCCAACTGTCAGCATGGTTTTAGGCCTTCACACAGTACTACCACTGCATTTCTCTCTTTCATTAACTCCATTAACAGTAACCATAACAAAAACAATCTCTCTTCAGCACTATTCATAGACCTATCCAAAGCCTTCGATATGGTGAATCACCAGCTAGTCTTGCACATTCTCAATACTCTCTCACTTGATCTCCACAGTATAACTTGGTTTAAATCTTACCTTGAAAACCGACAACAAGCAGTACTCTGGAAAAATTCAATATCTGACCTCCTTCCTATTTCTCTAGGTGTGCCACAAGGCTCCATCCTAGGACCACTTCTTTTCTCCATCTTTATCAATGACCTTCAATCAGCTATCCCACATACTACCTGTATTCAATATGCAGATGACTCCACTATAATCTGCACCGCTACCTCTCAAACTGTACTGCTAACTCTTACCCAAAAAGCTTTTAACACAGTAGAACAATGGTTCTCACAACACTGTCTTCTACTTAACCCCAAGAAAACAAAATTACTACTCTTCTCACCAACACGAAAGCACACACCCCCTAAATTTCACTATTACTTCCAATAACAGTACCAGCATCTCTCCTGATGCCACCAAAAAACTTTTAGGAATTACTATAGACAATAATCTTAATTTTGAAATTCACATTAACTCTATCATAAAATCTGTGAACAAAAAAATAGGAACCTTATACAGAATCAAACCCTTTCTTACTCCAACTACTAGAATTACTCTAGCCAGAACTCACCTCATCTCTACTTTACTTTACGCATGCCCTATCTATACCAATCTCTCAAAAAAAAATCTCAACAAACTTGCTATATGTTACAATAACATTGCTAGATTTGCTACAGGATCCCCTTTTAGGACTCATCACTGCCTTAATCTAAAACAACTAGGTTGGCTGGAACTTCCCAATCAGATTAAACTTCAACAACTTATAATAGCTCACAAAACCCTCTACCAACCCACTAAAACTCCAGTACTCATGAGCCTTATCACCCCTTATTATAACCTCAAACATTTATGGTCTTCTAACAAACTTTTGATCAACACCACTTTACCCAATAACTCTGCAGAAAACTGCTTGTTCTCTAATGCAGTGGGAAAAGTCTGGAATAAACTACCCTCAGACATCTCAACACTGACTTCTCTCCAGTTATTTAAGAAAAATCTCAAAAAGCATCTTAACAAAACATGGCTATGCCCATGCAATAAACCAGACTAACCCTGTTCTTCCTTTCCCATCTACCTGTCCTCACCTCCAACCTAACTTCATCCAATATCTCTGTAGGGGACATTTTAGCTCAACTTTTCGCTTAGTTTGAAATACTACCCTCACCTACTACTTATCCCTGAAGTCTCTCCCTCTCTTTCCTAAGACTATCCCTGTTTCCCTTTATTAACAGTAACTCTTCTACCTCCCCTATAAAATGTTCATATCCTATCTCTGACACCTTTCATTCTTTCCTTCACCTCCCTCACATTTTATTTTCCTTCCTTACAATATGTGTTTAAATTACTTTTTTGTATGAATATTATGCTAAGCAAATCGCACAGTAAGTGATTTTTCAACATTATTGTGTTCTTCTCTTCATATAGCTTATCATTTAGACCTACTTAATAAGTAATCTCTCAAAAAAAAAAAAAACCTTTTACATTACTGTTGTTGGAGTTTTATAACTGTTACTATTTTTTTTGTCTTACTTTTTTAAACAATGTATTAACAATTTGGAGCTTTTCTCCCAGGGCCTCTACTGAAAATGGACATATATCCAGCTAGACTAGCCCAGTCAACAAATGTAAAATAAAATAAATAAAATAAATAAATCCTAAAATATTCACGGTCATGATTTTAATGTGTATACCTTTAAAAGTATAAGATTTTAGTTCATTAGAAATCGTTGGCACCAAAAATGTGGCTATTTAGGGATTCAATTGTATAATGCTTATGTTCTGATGAAGTCCATTGATATATGGATGAAAGTGCTTAACCAGAGGTTATTTTATCACCATTTGGAATAAAATTGTGTTTTTACACAAGCGACTTTTGAGGAATTTGTGCTTACAGCATATTAGACTTTTATCAGTGTTTATATTCCTTTTCTAGACATTTGAGTTACTTTTTTGTGGGTTAGGGAGTAGAAAGAATAAGAGGGATTAAAACAGACTTTGCAATATGAATATATTGAAAACAACAATTATGGAAAGACAGGGTTAAAGTCAAATATAAACCATGAGAAAGTGTAGTATGAAAACTGTTTTAAAGAGAAGACGGAAAATGGATTATAAATCAGGTTCTTAATATTTTAACTGAAGACTAACTCACAGGAAAATTCCATTAAAATATGAGCTGAAATATAAGACTAAGGGAGAAAGACCATGTTCTTATACATTTTTGTAAAAAGGAAGGATCTGTTTTATCATGTGAAAAATGTTTATTATAAAGCCCTCAGCCTGGTAGAGTGATCTCTCCACTTACATCCATAATATTACTTCTTGCTTGGTTCTTAACTGAGGAAGGAAAGGTTTTGAACAATAAAATGTGTAGTAATAAGGAAGAGATATACAACAAGTATTAAAATGGATATATAATAACTGTGAAAGAAAAGATGCATATTTTAATATGTTTATGTAGGACTTGATGTTTCTGTCTTTTTTCCTTCAATTTTTTTTTTATTTTTCAAATACATTTGAATGAATTCCATAGTATTTATACATAACATCTTAAATAACTATGTACACTATTTACATTAGCCTGACACTATAACAGTTCTTAATGTATACAGTTACATTATAAGTATGTCCAATCCATTATCAGAGTGTCTGACCAATTATTGTATAGTGTCAATCAACAATATGACTTTTCCCCAAGCATTGTTCATAAATGGCTTTGGATAAATTTCTAGTTCTTTAATTTTAATTTCCAATAATGCTGTGGTCTTCAGTAGGCTGTAGAAGTCTTCCAAAGTTGGTATTGTGTTTGTATTCCATCTTCTTGTTATACACTTCCTTGAAATTGCAAGTATAGTCCATACTAGATACATGTTTGACCTATTCAAACAATACAAAAGCTTTATTTAAATAAAATGATTCATTAAATAAAGCTTGTAGAAAGTTAATACCATTCCAAAATGGCTTAATTTTAACACAATCAAAGAAAATGTGGTTCCAATCTACATTGTGTACTTGCTCACATCATCAACATATTACTTTTATGGAAGAACTAATTTTACTGATTCTGTCTGGGGTTAAGAATGCTGTGTGCAAGCATTTCCAATTAAAAACTTTCCAGTATTGTGTAAAGGATATATACTTTATCGATAATAAGATATTTGTTTTAATATCTTCTATCTGTATTGTGTCATTTTGTTATATATTTCCAATATGAGGTTTTGAGTGTTATTTTATAGTTTATCAATATTTTGTAAAATTTTGAAATACTGTTTCCCATGTCAAAGTCATTATATATGATTTCATATATGTATTTCGTAAATTTAGATATTTCTTTAAATGAAGAATGGTTAATTATTCTACTTAAATCTTGCAAATATGACAGAATACGCTGTAAAGTTATCCAGTCCTGTTGTGGAATTTTGTATGTTGTTGTTATTACTTGCATATCTAAAACTTTTAGTTCTTTGATACATTGGAGCCAACAAACAAATCCTTTCTGTTCTCAGAAATTAATAATTTCTCTATATATTTTATGTGGAAAGTTCTTTGTGACTGTAAATGGTGTTAAAAGATCAAACCAGATTTTTAAATCTATATTTGCATTAATAATTTTCTTAAATGAGTCACTGTAATAATTAATCATACACATTTTAGTGAGTGTAGTTATGTTATATTGCATACTAATACATATGTGCCATGGCAAATTGTTTTCATTTGTTATTTGAAATTTGTTTTGTAAATCAAATTAATTTATTGATATTTCAGTTAGTAATTCTTTCCAAATTTGCAGAGTAATTTGGACGTATCCAATCTGAGATTGTTTTAGATATTGATGCTTTTATATATGTTTCTATATCAGGAATGCTTAATCCTCCCTGTTTCCACGACCCAATATGATGTATTAAAGCTGTTCTGTTTCTTTTGGGAAACCATAAAAAGTTTATTAGGCATGAATTTATTTCTTTAAGTATATTCCTTTCTGGTAACATTTGTATTGTCAATGCTATATATAGGATCTTGGGCAGTAAAACCATTTTTATTAACTGTAGTCTATCTTCAAATGTTAATATTATTTTGTTCCATTTTTCCACAGAGATTTTAATTGTGGTGATGATATTATTGTAGTTTTTAGAAACTAATTCATTATTATCCTTGCATAACTCAATTCCAAGATATTTTAAGGTAGATTCTTGTTTCCCTATGATGTGATCCCCTTTAGTCTGCAGTTCTTTTTTTATTTAAAAATAAACATTTTGATTTTGATTTACTGAAATGGAGTCCTGAAGTCATGTGAAATTTGTAAAATAATATATCTAATTCTTCTAATGTCTTTTGCATTAGATAATGTTTGTAATATGTCATTAGCACGAATTGAATCTGCCAATATTTCAATAGTCAGAGCAAACAGAATCATTGACATGGGACATCCTTGTTTAATGCCTTTTGTAATATGTATAGATTCAGAGGTAAAAGGACCTAACATGACATACACTAAATCATTTGTGTGTGTATATATATATATATATATATATATATATGTATATATATATATATATATATGTATGTATATATATATATATATATATATATATATATATATATATATATTCTTTATGAGATGAACAAAGGATGCAGAGAATTCAAATAGAATTAGGATTTTGAATAACTAGTCCCAATTTAGGGAATCAAAGGCTTTCTTTATATCTAAGCCAATTATGAGTGTTTCTTTATTTTCTTTATTAACATAATCTATAAGAGAAATTATCCTTTTAATATTGTCATGTGTGTGTCTATGATATATAAATCCAGTTTGATCATTATTTATTGTTTTGGATAGTGGTATTTTCATTCTGTTAGTTAATATTGTCATAAATATCTTACAGTCATTATTTAATAATGATGTAGGTCTATATGAGGTACAGAGGTTTGGGGATTTGTTTTCCTTTAGGACTGGTGTGATTAAGGAATATCTCCAAAAGGGTGGTATTAAAGTTTGTGACTGAATTTCTAATATAGTTTTATAGAAGAGGGATAGTATCTTTGTAGGAAAAAGTTTATATATTTCCATAATTATGCCATCTATATCTGGAGCTTTATTATTTTTACCCTATTTTATTGTATCTGTAATTTCTTTTTAGGATATGGGTGCTTGCAGATCTAGTTTTCATTTTTCTGGTATTTTTTTATATTAGAACATTTTTCATCTATATTTAATTGATCAATATGTATATTTTCTTTTTGGAAATGTTCCATACAGTGATTTCTATAGGCATCAAGAATGTCACCTATATCCAAGACATGTTTCCCTTTCTTTTCATGGAAGATACTTTTAATGTTATTAGCTTTTGATTGTTTTTTTTTTTTTTTTCTTGTGGATAAATTATGTAGATATTTGAGAGAAGTGACCAAGGTATTAATTTTTAGTTTTTTCTAAAGCTAAACTAGTTTTATGTGTTAGAATTTTGTTGCATTTATTGTTTAATACTTCTACTTTCTTTTTCATCTCAAAATGATTTTGATTTTTTTCAGCTTTTACTGACAAAAGTTTGGATTGTAGATCTAATAATTCAGAATCCCATTCTCTGACTTTTTTATACTAAGTTAGGGTTTTACCATATAAGTAAGGTTTTAATGAGTCCCATATCATTATTTTATTTATCTCTGTGGTATAATTAATATCTAAGAAGAACTGTAATTCAGATAATAACTCGGGTTTGAACTCTTTAATTTTAGTTATATATGCTGGAATTCTGGAGTTAAAGATTAATGGTTTGTACCCATTTTTAAGTTTTACTATCAACGAATTATGGTCTGAGGGGCAGGGAATGACTGAGAAATTAATGATTTTAGAGTGTAAGTCATGGGCAGCAAATATTTTATCTATTCTAGTTTGGGTACAAAATCCGTGATCTTGATGGGAAAACAACAAAGATATATCTTCTTTAAATTTGAAAGTATCTACAAGATGAAATGATTCTACCCACTTGTTTAAAGCTTTTGATACTTCAAATGTACACAGCAATCTTTTATTTGTAGTTTCATAAATATCAGTTAAAATCTCCTCCTAATATTAAGTTGCCTTTATAATTATTGGAAATGAAATCCAAGTGTTTTTAACAGTTCTGATGTTTCTGTCTTTTGATATTTATGTGCATGGAATTTTAAAAAATTATGAGAAAAAGAGAAGACAAGTATTTATTGTTTCTAGTTGTTCTTTAGCTTTTTTAAAGAGCAGCTTTTGGTGTGAAATGCAGTATAAAATGTATGTTAGCTGATAAGTACTTTTTCTACATTACCCATATTCAGTATCTATATTTGTGCAAAGATAGCAGGTGGTCTAAGTAGCTGACGGCAGTTGATAGCAATCACTCTCAGCATCCTGTACATTTCAGATTAGAAAGTCACTATACTAAAATGTGGACAATATGTTTGTTTTGGAAACACTGAAGTAAAAAAACACTCCTTTTGAATAATTAACACATCAGTATGGATTCACAAGGGGAATATCATACCAAACAAATCTTGTAGACATCTCTGTCTGGTTAGCAAAGAGATTATATAAGAAAGGGCCAGTAGCTGTAATCTGTATAATTTAGCAAAATTTGAAATAGTAAAACAATTTAACAGGTTACTGGAAAGTTAAACTGGCTTAAAGGCAACCACAGGATATTTTCACCACTAAGTGTGGTTGCCTCCAAGCCAATTTAAATTTCCAGTAGAGTGAATAGACACAATAATACAGTGGGTTATAGCAAATATATTTTGGAATATCTTTATAAGAGAATCTGCAGAAAATCTCAAAGGTAATAACATATGTTATACTTGATGTAAACTATGCCAATTTAAATTTATTGCAAAAAGATGCATCTGAGAGGCAGAAGCTAAGAGTAAAAGTATGGAGATGGAGAGAAGAAGCATGAAAGCAGAAAATGATGTTAAGGCAGCCCGATCAAGTAACCTAAAGAAAAGCAAACAGTGTGAAAAAGGAACAAAGAAGGAGCAAAGACAGCCAACAGAACAGCGGGGTACAGAGGAGGAAGAACAATTAGAAAATAAAGAATCAGTCATGGTGTCCAGGTTTGTGCCGTCTTTTAACATAATGATGCACTGTAACAAGAGGATAAACTTACATACAGGGGAACTATTTTTACCCACCAGAGGTTGGTGGTAGATAATTTGAACAGCCTTCCTGTGGAGAACGTATGGTCAAAATAAATGATTTAACTGAACTAATACATATACAAGGGAAACCTTAGTTGTACAGAGTACTGGATAAACAGTAAAGTAAGTATTGCACTTTTTTTGAGGTAGGACAATTAAGCTAAAGATGATCTAACATTTGCCCAATGAACAATGGGTGGTGTAAATGGGCCCCATTGTCATGAGCTGCTACCAGATCTGTGCTTCTGTTAATAAAGGTTAAGGTGAGCAGTAAGCACTAGTTGTACTGCAGTATTTCAAATACAAATCATCTTAAAGTGAACCTCCATTAAAATGTAACTGTTTACTTGAGGCATTTTATTACCTAGATTCACTATAGCTTCTGAAAGTAATAGCTTCCAAGGAAGAAAGAACCTGTGGCAGTCATGCATACTGCAAACAGGAATGGTGCCAAACCTTGCATCATACCTGTCATAACTTAATTATACCTTTTTTACATCTGGGAATACCTGTCCGTTTGCACCAATTTAGAATTAACAGCTATTTTCAGTGGTAAATGTTTAGGTATAGATTGTGTAGCTTATCCACTGTAAAACTTAAGTATAAACAATGAAAGAAGGAAAATGACAGTGATGTTTTTAAAGACAGGCATGACTTTTATTAAAAGGACACATAAAGCAAGAAAACATCATAAGCGGAACTCCAGGGTTAGACCAAAAGCCAAGACAGGGACAATTGAAAATTGTATTTCTTTATTATTTATTGATATTTGCTAACCAGGTTAGTCCAGCTGAGCCAGGGGCCCATTTTCAGTGGAGACCCAAGGAGAAAATCTCCAGAAAATTAACAATTATTACAAAAGTTACAAAGATATAATCAACAAATAACATAAGTCTACTAGCAAGTAATAGCATGACATAACAGAAGTGTATTAACAGGTAATAAATCTATAAATATTAAATATTAAAAAAGACAGAGTATGAAATTCAGTGGAATACATTTGTTGAAATGGAATGATACAAAGAAAAGTAGAGTGTATACCAAGATTATACACCACCTTAAAAAATAAATAAAATATACATTCAAAAGCCTTTTACACACATAAATATAAAATGACTACCCATGCCATCACAGAACATAACCAAGGGCAGAAAGAGTTTATGGAGGAGTACATCTACCTTTATTTATTTATTTGTAATTGACTGAGTGAAATGAATCTTTTAGTTGCTCTTCAATTATGGCCCTTGTTAAAAGCAAACAAATATGAAACAGGAATAGGTCTCACAGATATTAGCAAGGAAAATATGCAAGGATAATAGCCAGGACAGAGTAAATGATGATTACAGCAATAAATCTGGAGACACAAACTAGTGAGATCCAGTTATATTGGTTGTTGCATAAAGCTATACATCAGTAAGACACATCACACACTATTTGCATTTCACTGTCTGAAGTACCGGGCAAAAAACAAGGACACACAAAAAACAGCACTGCATGAGCACAGTTTTTTCACACATTATTATGCTGACAGGATGTAAGAGTTTGCAAGTTTGCCTTACTACAGTTTCAAACCCTTTCTTTTCATATGTCTCCATCATAGTATTATATATGCATTCCACACAGTTAATTTTATATACAAATAACATAGAAGATTAGTCAATTTTTTTGCAATATCAGATTAAGGGATACCTCTCAACCTCTTGGTGCAATAAATCTGAACAAAGCTTAAAATAATGGGGGGCAAAGGCCCAGTTATGGAGACAAATTTTAAATATTGCACTTATAATCTTAGAAAGTTGCTATAATAACAGGACTTGTGTTAGCATGTATTTTCTTAAGGACATGAAGTCTGAAACTCAAACATATGTCATTATTTAGTGAGTTCAATCCTCAGTGATTTGCTAGAAAACCACATGTTTAAGAGTAATATGAGGTAAAAATCTGGACAGTCTGCGAAAATCTGGATAGTTGAAAAGTATGGTTTGCACATGTGGGACTACTGTCCAGTAATACGCACTCTAAAAGCCTAAACAGAATTCATAGAAAAAAGTGCAGCATAGATAAAGAACAATTACACACCTTGCATTTTCAGAAGTCACTGCAATTTGTGGTAATTATGTGAGTAAAACTTGCAAACAGAAACACAAATGGCTAATACTCACAGACAATACTCACAAACATGCATTTGGATTCTCCAATGTGTGGTCTGCAGAATTCAAAGCTCTAGTAAGAAAAGAAAATGAATAAATAAATAAACAGTGTGTGTGAGTGAGAGTGTGGCAGAACGTAAGCTTACATGTTCATTTTTGTAACATATAAAAAAATAAAGAGGATGAAATTGTTTTTGAATAGATCATTAATCTTCTAGAGTAGAATACAAACCTGGAAAGTTAAACATGCCAGAAACCTTCTTAGAAAATAACAGTGCAGTTGTTTTGTTCAGCTTTCACACACATCCGTACTGAACTGTGGAAATTGTGTTCTTTTGTTGCATGAAACTAAAGTGTTTCAGACCCTGTTGTTCAGACTTTATTGCCCAAGAGAAGACGTGTAATCGAATGCTCTTTTTATGTGAGCCTGGTGTCCAGATTTTTGTATGTGCCCGTCCCCCCGACAAGTCCTCAGCCTATTGGAGAAAGTGATTAAAAAGAGTAGCACAACTTTTGTATGTTCATTTGTGATTTCTCTTTCTTTGAGGATACATCAACCTTAGAATGAGAATAATAATGTAAGATAGGTGCTCCCTACAAAATACATTTTTTTATTATTTTACTGTTTATAGTGTTTGGCTATAACTGTACAGATTAACTCACTTGTGTGTTGTACATTTGCATACTTACTCTGTCAGTTTTAAAGGATTTTTTCTGGGGAATTTTGTTTGGAGGTACTTAAAGATGAGAAGATGTAGTGGATCAGTGTGGAAAAGTACTTAGTGGTCTTGGAATGGAACTCATACTATTTGGAAATCTAGCACTGGTGGGATATGTAATTCCTTGTTTTTCCCAGATTTCTCTCCACATCTATTGTCTGACATTGGGAATTAGTGACTGTGGTCTGAATGGAGAGATGATAAAATCAACAAGAAAAGGAGAGTTGTATTACTGGAACTGAATTCATCCTGAAGTCTTGATGAGTACTTTCATGTGGTGGACCCTGTTTACACAAAATCTCACCAAAATGACAATGATATATAGACTGTATTTTATATAGCATATATCATGGGCATAGGTAGTTTAAAAAATAAAAAATGTAGCTGGGTGCACAAGCTCCAGGATAAAAAACTGCCCAATCCTGGTATGTACACTGGTGCTTGTACTGGAAAAATTACACTGTATAATCCTCAAGACACAGAAACATTACTACAATGGGGTTAGGCTAAGCTCAGGGGGAGGAAGGCTTGCCTGTTGTAGAAGGAAGTAGTAGTCCATAAAAAACACAAAAACTGACATGCAAAAAAAAAAGAGCCCTAAAGATGATACAGTGGACTACTGAGGATAAGGAGGAACTTATGTATTGTTACTATTATGGCAGAAGCCCAGAATTTCCAGATAGAAGATATTCAAAATGATAAGACAGACAGAGGAATGGAAATATACTTGTACAAGAAAACTGTTAAAACATTAAATGCAAATTTGGCTTCATTAATACACAAATCCATGAAAAGCATTATATAGACAGAGAAACTTTGGGCTGCTTGGTAAAAGAAGTGACAGAAAAGTGCAAAAATATAAAGAAAAAAAAAACAGATTTTTGAAAGATATATAAAAGAAATATGGACACGGGAAACAAAATGGGATCTGATATGATACAACACTAATGCAAAGCAGAAAGCCAAAATAATCAATACAAAAAAGGAGCTTCAAAGATATTTGAAGAGACATATAGGCAAAGGTACGCAGACATGGAAAATTTCACAATACAAAAAATAAGATCACAAATGGGAAATGAAGAACAGAAGATTAGTAAAGTAGACGTTTAACAAATAGACGCTGAAGTTATGGAATATCTGCAAAATGAAAGACTTATTGTAGAAAGTCTAATACAGGTTATGTCAGAGTATGATGAAACAGTGGGCCCCCAAGGTAAAGAGAAACAGGCGGAGTGGAATATATCTGAAGAAGAAAACTTTTACATGGGCAGGTAAAAGAGATTTAATATGGTGCAATATTTATGCAAAGGAGAAAGCAAAACTAATCAATACTAAAAAGTAACACCAAAGAAATGTGAAGAGAAATACAGGCAAAGGCATCCAGATATGGAAAAATTCACAACACAAAAAAATAAGAAAACAAAGGGGGAAGGAGAAAAGAGTATTCGTACTGGAGATGCAAAAGAAATAGAAACTGAAGTTATGGATTACCTTCAATCTGAAGGAGTTAGTGTAGAAAATCTAACTCTGGTAATGTCACAGCATGATGGAACAATGAGTCCCCAAATTAAGGAGAAACAGATGGAACAGGAAGCATCTGATCACTTGCCACACAGTTCAGATGTATAGGATAGGATATGAGATATAGTAACAGCCAGAGAAAGTGAAACAAAACTAAGAAAAGCTCCTAAATGGAAAATCCCAGGCCCATATGCAGTACCTAACTTCTAACGAAAAGTATTAACATCTTTGCACGAAGATGTAGCCCTGAGTAAGACCTAATTATATGCACATCCCAAACAGACACCAACCTAGTTAACAAAAGGTAAAATGATGCTTCTGTTTAAGAGTTATCCTGCAAAATATCCTAAAAACTATAAACCAATAACTTACCTTCCGACAATGTATAAACTATTTACTGGAATTGATGTCAACAGAAATTATACCAGAAACACTGGAGAATTTCTGCCAAACAATCCAAATAATCCAAAATCCAAGGCGAAAAGAAAGGAGATCACAACCAGAGATAGTAAAATACTATCTGCTGACATCACCAGATCCATATATAGGGAAAGTTATAAAACATGAGGCGAACAAGTCTAAGATGAGTTCCCTGCTTAGTTTAGCAGAAAGATATCAGTGTCAAGAAGGAATGGAAGTCAGACCAGAAGCAGATAAAAATCAGGCAGCAACTGAATGTGCCAAAAGCAAAAACAGAAGAAAAGGTGAAGGATCAGACAAGATGGAAGATGTGGAAAATTAGTAAATATAGTTGTAAGTCCAGAAAATTCCTGAAACAACCTCATGTTGATCAGGGTCTGACACATTAATGGTTAAGGAGAGGTGAAGTTAAACCAAAAAAATTAAATGTTGATATTGGTAGCCCAAGACAGTGGACTACATACATGTTAGCCTACAAAGTCCATTGAGCATGTGGGAGAAACAGACCAACACAAGTTTTGTAGAACAGAACTGGAAACAGTCACTCATCTTGTTGCTGGGTGTGATACTCTAATGGCCGAGGTCCTGTTTACTGAAAGGCATAATAATGTAGCAAGACGGTTGCATTGGGGATCATTACAATATTAAAGTGGCTGAGAAGGATTGGAAACATAAGCCACAAAGCATTATACAAAATGATGAAGTTTATATTACATGGGATCACCCATTACCAACAGTTCAAAAAAATAGATGCAAGAAAATCAGACATAATAGTCTATGAAAAGAAGACAAAAGTAGCATTGATCACTGAAATTGCTACACCCAGTGATTTCATTGTCTTACGTACAGAGAGACTCAAGGTCATAAAATATCAGGATTTGTAGGCAGAAATGAGGGCAATGCGAAAGAAGGATACCCAGACAGTTACAATACTAGTAGGAGGAATGGGTCTCATAAAAAAGGAATTTATATTCATATTTAGATATGCTGCTAATACAGGTAACTCCATATAAATTGTAGACGGTGTCAGTTCTGGGCACAATGCAGGTGTGGAGAAGAATACCTTTGCTTAACATCAAAGACTGAAACAATACTAATTTAATGAACTTTAATTATACTTTGATTTAGGAATGGGGTCCATTCCCATCATGGTACAAGAAACCCAAAAGATATGGAAAAACTAAACTGAGGAATTACAGCACTGCTTTTATCTGATCTCTGCATCAGCTGTTAAACAGCATGCATATGTTTGTTTTTCTCTCGCCATGAAGAATTGCTGCTTGCACACATCTATGCACCTTGGAAGTATATAAACATAATGAAATAAATGGCTGGTGTGGAGAGGCAAACTCAATAACTCCTCGGCTTGGACAGTGCACAGTGCACCAGTTTATTGCAAACAACACAAAGTAAAAAAACACTCCAGGTTAAGCGCTTTCATCTGACACAAGCCGACTTCTTCAGAACAAAGATAAATAATACTGCACTCATTATATAAACTTTGTGACACCAAAAACACCGTTCTCATGAGATTATGTAAAGGTATATACAGAAAAAAGCTTACATATATATATAACATACAAAAGCAGTCCTATCCTATTTATACTAAAAATTTCTCTTATCAATAAGACACTCATAAAATACTCTTAAAATACATAAAATTAAATGTATAGGTACTGAGTTAGTAATCAATAATCAAATGTACATATGATAACTATTGTCAAAGGCACTAATCTAACAATGATATAAAACTTGTTAAAAAATAAATGTTAATGTGTATAAGAAATATATATGTGAAAAATATGAAAAATTGATCATAACTATTTGAAACCTTAAAAATATATGCTGTACTACTGTACCATAAAAACTATGCTAAATGTAAGAAAGGTTTTATACTGATGGAATCATTAATGCCAGGAAGTCTCATGGCGTCAGAAATGATCTGCCACTTACTCTCCTTCATGGCCAAGAAGGCTTTAACATTCCCCCCATATACTGTGATACAAACCTGATCAATGATTGAGAATTTAAAATGATGCGTATCTCCACATTTAAATATATGCATATAAAGGGCATTCTTATTGTCTTTATTTTTAATGCTGTAAAGATGTTCATAAATGCGTCGTCTCAACTGTCTCTCAGTCTTACCAATGTAAAACGCTGAGCATACTTGACAAGTTGCAAGATAGACGACGAATTTAGTGTTGCAATTCCCTGTCCTACAGCGTATGTATGTTTTGTTAAAATTGTCCAATTTCACACCCCCTGTTTCATTAATGGCGTAACATTGGTTGCATGCTCCACATTTACTTGTACCACATGACCCCCCTTTCTTACCACTTATATTGGATTCTAAAATCCTTTTAAGATTGTGTCCTGTTTTATAAACAAATTTGGGATGAGACCCCAATATTTGAGCCAGATCATCGTCCATAGTGATCAAGTTCCAATGTTGCCTTACTATATTTTCTATATACTGGACTGTTGGGGAGTACATTAACACACAGACCCTATGGTCAAAACCCTCAATTGGTTTATTTCCTGATGGTAGAACTTCAAATGTTGAATGGCCCAACAAAGGTAAGTATTTTTTACCCCATTCTTTACTAACATATCTGACAACATCATTTAATAAGGAAACCGGATATCCTCTAACATTAAACATTGACTTAATTAAATCTAGTTCTTTAACCAAGATTTCTTTAGTCGAGGACATACGGGCAGCTCGGATACACTGTCCTTTAAATACGTTTTTGAAAACATGTTTGGGATGATTACTACTAAATTCTAAGTAATTGTTGGAAAATGTCACCTTTCTATGTATACTAGAGACAAATCCTCCATCACCATGACTAACATATGTGTCCAAGTAAGCTGTACCCCTTTTGTTGATATTATATGTGAACTTTAAAAATGTCTGTTGTATTGTTGATATAATCAAAAAAGGACTGAATTAATTCTTCAGGACCTTTCCATAACAAGAAAAGGTCATCCAAAATCCTCGAGTAAAAAACTATGTGTTGAAAAAATTCACTACTGAATAGGTATAGGTTTTCCCATTCAAGCATTACAAGATTGGCAAATATGGGAGCACAAGAAGCTCCCATTCCAACGCCCCTAGTCTGTCTGAAGTATTCGTTTTCAAAGTGAATATAATTGTAGTCTAACACTAAGCCCATCATATCAACTATAAGACTAATTCTGTCCCAATCCAAGTTAGAATATTTCCTAAGGCTGTTACAAAAATATTCAAGTCCTATTTCCTTAGGGATACAAGAAAAAAGATCAGTAACGTCAATGGTAATATAAATGAGGTTCTCATTCCATAATTGCGGTGTTAAATTTCTAAGAAACATCCAAGAATCCTTTATAAGATGAGGGATGTTATTATAGATAGGATTCACCCACTTGTCTATAGCTACACCCAAGGGAAAAGTCTTTGACCTACTACCCGATATGATGGGTCTAAAGGGAGGACATTCCATATTTTTATGAACCTTGGGTATTCCTATGATAGTGGCTAAAATAGGATGTTCAACTTTCAAAAACTGATAAACCTCATCTGTTATTCTATGATCTATTAAATATTCTTCCACAGCTAAATCTATTCGTCTATATCCAATATTTACTTCGTTCAGGGAGATGGCCTCATAATTCCCTGATTGATATAAGATATTATATATTTCATTGATATAGTCCATTTTGTTATATAATACAATTTCTCCCCCTTTGTCGGGTTTCATAACCCTTACTTCATTATTGTTTACTAATGATTGTAGACAGGTACGTTCCCCTTCGGTTAAATTATCCTTCATGCTAGACATTGCATTCTTGTCACTCTTGTAAATTTTATAAAAACTATAAATGTCCTGACATACCAATTTCTTGTAACTTGCAACAACTGCATGGCTACAGGGTATATATGTACTTTTCTTTTTAAGAGTAGCCTGTTCACTACCATTGTATACAACTTCATTGTTTTTGAATTGTAAAGCTAAATTCAGTCTCCGACAATACAATTTAAATTCAGTAATAGCATCAACTAAATTAAATCTCACAGTCGGGATAAATTTCATTCCTTTAGCAAATAAACTATAGAATTCATCTGATATATCAACATTTGTGTAGTTAAACACCTTAAACCCATTATATGTAGTCACTATGTTTGTGTTTGTATAATCGTCCTGATCCACTTCTTTGTGTATTAGAACATCTGAATTCACAACAGTAACTTGTTTGGGAGCAATGTTTTCTTGTTCAGGACAGAATACCATCATATCTATCACATGTTCACCTTTATCAGACCTAGATTTACTTATCTCTTTTTCATATTGCTGGGGGTGAATGAATTTTTCTGAGGGGGGAAATACCTGCCACCTCGAAAATTTGAATTCCTATCTGTCTGTCTATCTTCGTACCTTTGATATCCATCACTATGACCTTCCCTAAAGTTTTTAGGCCAAATATATGCTCTATTATTGGTATATTGATCCAAATCACAAGCTATTTTCCTACTTTTTCTTTGATAGATATTGGTGGCTTTCTGCTGAGCTGTTACAAACTGTTTGTCATACAATTCGTTCCATTTAGGGAACAATTCATTGGTAAGTATTTCATGATTCAGTTCATTAACATCCTGTACTAACCGTGAAAGTTTTTCATCATTTTTTCTTAATTAACACTTTCATATAACAATAACCAAAACTATCAAACATTTGATTAAATTCACTCATCACATTATAATCCAAATCGACCCCCATGGGAATTTTAAAAAATCTTATACCCTTAGGTATAATTTTCATAGACAAACATTTAGAAAAATATGCATTTTCAATTTTTATATTTTTAATGGACAATAACTTTTTGCCAAGCAAATATATCCTATCCTTTATAGTAGAATCATCTATTTTATAATGTTGTCCATTTGTGTAACCTACACCAACATCATGCTTAATGAAGTCGTAGTCATCTTTCAAAAAACATTCTAAAAAATCATTTACTTCACCACATTTAGATTTGTTCATCACATTAAATCTACTTTGATTATTAACATACTGTTTTTTACCCGTATGAATATTGTCACTTTTAAAAATATCAGGACTCGAAATGTTAATAATATGCTCAGTACCTCTTGCATTGTCCAAATGTGCCCTAGCAATGCCAGAGTAGGTTTTGAGGGGCATGGGGCATTTGGGACGTGCCCCAAGCCATTCCGCCTCCTTCCGTGCATGAAAAAAACTAAAATCAAATGTAAAGTCGTTAGTAGAAACCCTACTGATGTTTAGTTCCTTACTTTTGCTCAATAATCTGTCTTCTGACAAGCGTTTTTCATCGTCAGCATGTTTCGCTTGTGCATTTGGGATCTCAAACTGAGATCTTAAGTCAACATGTAGAGCAGTCGCTGTATTGATAACAGGAAGTGGTTCGCCTGCTGGTAATGTTTCCTGCTGCTGGTCCCTTGTGCTAATCGCCTCGACCTTGTGCAAAGCTGTTAAAGTGCGTCCGACCAAGTCCACTAACCGAGCCATCTCGGTTTTTAAAGAAGAAATCTCCGACTGTATTTTTACAACCTCCGCTCTGTCCAATGAAGCCTGAGGATCCTCGATAGTGCCTTCCATTGTGGGTCTCATAAAAAAGGAATTTATATTCATATTTAGATATGCTGCTAATACATGTAACTCCATATAAATTGTAGACGGTGTCAGTTCTGGGCACAATGCAGGCGTGGAGAAGAATACCTTTGCTTAACATCAAAGACTGAAACAATACTAATTTAATGAACTTTAATTATACTTTGACTTAGGAATGGGGTCCATTCCCATCATGGTACAAGAAACCCAAAAGATATGGAAAAACTAAACTGAGGAATTACAGCACTGCTTTTATTTGATCTCTGCATCAGCTGTTAAACAGCATGCATATGTTTGTTTTTCTCTCACCATGAAGAATTGCTGCTTGCACACATCTATGCACCTTGGAAGTATATAAACATCTGTAATTCACAGTCATTATACAATAGATGATGACTAGTATTCATAAGCATACACACTGAAGAGACACCCAATCAGCATGCCCATTGTAAATGAAGTATATTCTAAAACATCCATTCAGTGTACCCATTGTAAATCAAGTGTATTCTAATACAAAGAAGTCTGGCTACTCAAGTCTACTTGACCAGATGACTTTCTATTAGAATGTGCTGGCTTAGTTTGTGCATGGGACAAGGCAAAAATATGAAGACTATAAGAGACATTCAGCAAAAGTCTGGACAGTCCAGTGATTATTGGCAATACAATCAATTGCACTGCCAGTAACCATACCTCTAAACTGCCCAGACATTTACAGAATATCCCCAGTTGTTCTCATATTGTTGTCTGTCCTTCGTAAAAATGTTGATATTCTGGAAGATAGCTAATGGGTCAATAACACCAGGCATTAGAGCTTCATAGTTCCAAAACCACATAAGTGGTTATTTATAGAAAAGAGAGAGAGAGAGAGAGAGAGAGAGAGAGTATAATCTGCTGCCATAGCTCTCAATGTCCAGATTTTTGCAGAATATCCAGCTTTTTGGTTTATATTTTTGGTCCGTTCCTTGTAAAAATTGTCATTTTCTGGCAAGTCATTGAGATCAAAGTCATTAAATAATTATATACAGTTCATTTTCAGACTTCATACCCATCAGAAAAAACATGCAAAGATAAAACCTGTTATTCTGTCAACTTCCTAAGTTTATAACAGCCATATTTAAAATCTGCCTCTGTTTTAGAGCCTTTTAGAGCCTTTGTCCTCCCTTTGGTGGCTTTCTGCTGAGCTGTTACAAACTGTTTGTCATACAATTCATTCCATTTAGGGAACAATTCATTGGTAAGTATTTCATGATTCAGTTCATTAACATCCTGTACTAACCGTGAAAGTTTTTCATCATTTTTTCTTAATTAACACTTTCATATAACAATAACCAAAACTATCAAACATTTGATTAAATTCACTCATCACATTATAATCCAAATCGACCCCCATGGGAATTTTAAAAAATCTTATACCCTTAGGTATAATTTTCATAGACAAACATTTAGAAAAATATGCATTTTCAATTTTTATATTTTTAATGGACAATAACTTTTTGCCAAGCAAATATATCCTATCCTTTATAGTAGAATCATCTATTTTATAATGTTGTCCATTTGTGTAGCCTACACCAACATCATGCTTAATGAAGTCGTAGTCATCTTTCAAAAAACATTCTAAAAAATCATTTACTTCACCACATTTAGATTTGTTCATCACATTAAATCTACTTTGATTATTAACATACTGTTTTTTACCCGTATGAATATTGTCACTTTTAAAAATATCAGGACTCGAAATGTTAATAATATGCTCAGTACCTCTTGCATTGTCCAAATGTGCCCTAGCAATGCCAGAGTAGGTTTTGAGGGGCATGGGGCGTTTGGGACGCGCCCCAAGCCATTCCGCCTCCTTCCGTGCATGAAAAAAACTAAAATCAAATGTAAAGTCGTTAGTAGAAACCCTACTGATGTTTAGTTCCTTACTTTTGCTCAATAATCTGTCTTCTGACAAGCGTTTTTCATCGTCAGCATGTTTCGCTTGTGCATTTGGGATCTCAAACTGAGATCTTAAGTCAACATGTAGAGCAGTCGCTGTATTGATAACAGGAAGTGGTTCGCCTGCTGGTAATGTTTCCTGCTGCTGGTCCCTTGTGCTAATCGCCTCGACCTTGTGCAAAGCTGTTAAAGTGCGTCCGACCAAGTCCACTAACCGAGCCATCTCGGTTTTTAAAGAATAAATCTCCGACTGTATTTTTACAACCTCCGCTCTGTCCAATGAAGCCTGAGGATCCTCGATAGTGCCTTCCATTGTGGGTCTCATAAAAAAGGAATTTATATTCATATTTAGATATGCTGCTAATACATGTAACTCCATATAAATTGTAGACGGTGTCAGTTCTGGGCACAATGCAGGCGTGGAGAAGAATACCTTTGCTTAACATCAAAGACTGAAACAATACTAATTTAATGAACTTTAATTATACTTTGACTTAGGAATGGGGTCCATTCCCATCATGGTACAAGAAACCCAAAAGATATGGAAAAACTAAACTGAGGAATTACAGCACTGCTTTTATCTGATCTCTGCATCAGCTGTTAAACAGCATGCATACGTTTGTTTTTCTCTCACCATGAAGAATTGCTGCTTGCACACATCTATGCACCTTGGAAGTATATAAACATCTGTAATTCACAGTCATTATACAATAGATGATGACTAGTATTCATAAGCATACACACTGAAGAGACACCCAATCAGCATGCCCATTGTAAATGAAGTATATTCTAAAACACCCATTCAGTGTACCCATTGTAAATCAAGTGTATTCTAATACAAAGAAGTCTGGCTACTCAAGTCTACTTGACCAGATGACTTTCTATTAGAATGTGCTGGCTTAGTTTGTGCATGGGACAAGGCAAAAATATGAAGACTATAAGAGACATTCAGCAAAAGTCTGGACAGTCCAGTGATTATTGGCAATACAATCAATTGCACTGCCAGTAACCATACCTCTAAACTGCCCAGACATTTACAGAATATCCCCAGTTGTTCTCATATTGTTGTCTGTCCTTCATAAAAATGTTGATATTCTGGAAGATAGCTAATGAGTCAATAACACCAGGCATTAGAGCTTCATAGTTCCAAAACCACATAAGTGGTTATTTATAGAAAAGAGAGAGAGAGAGAGAGAGAGTATAATCTGCTGCCATAGCTCTCAATGTCCAGATTTTTGCAGAATATCCAGCTTTTTGGTTTATATTTTTGGTCCGTTCCTTGTAAAAATTGTCATTTTCTGGCAAGTCATTGAGATCAAAGTCATTAAATAATTATATACAGTTCATTTTCAGACTTCATACCCATCAGAAAAAACATGCAAAGATAAAACCTGTTATTCTGTCAACTTCCTAAGTTTATAACAGCCATATTTAAAATCTGCCTCTGTTTTAGAGCCTTTTAGAGCCTTTGTCCTCCCATTTTTAGGTTTTCTCCATATTTCTTGCTCTAAGAGGTTAAGAGGTATGTTTGTTGCCTTCTCACTCGCTTCTGTTGCACTGAACTGATGAGCTGTGCAAACATACAGACATAGGCATGCGTGCACAATACATCAGTATGCAGACCGAGGAATAAAACTAAAGTGCTTTTATGCAATAAGATTATTTAACTACGGTAAGCAATTTATTTCTTAAATAATGTCACTGTATAATAGCAATAATCCACTCGAGGATATGGGTATCACAGAATGTACCCATAGCTGGCATTATTTAATCACTCAGGCTTCATCCTTGTGATCAAACCACACTAACCATGGGTAAATCCTGTGATACCCATATGCTGTCATGGATTATTTCTTTATTAAACCACAGTGATACCTCTAAGCAACTAGTATTACCTGTTCACAATTACATTAATAATTGTAAAACCATGTTACATACATGCTGTTGAAAGATTTTGTTGCAATGTTTACATGATGGGCAATACAACTGCATTCATACTTGAACTCTGTCTAGTATAGCTGGAAGACATTCACTGTTGTTCATAAAATATTTGTATTGTCAAAATGCTCATATTTCTCTAAATATCTTAATAGCAAAACAGCAAAGACAGAGCTGCTTAGCCTCATATGAAATCTCAGAGCTGGATAAACAAAATGCTGCTGAAAGAATGTTTGTAGAATGAATAGTTACCTAAGTATTGTCAGTCATTTACAAAGCAAAACAAAAATTACTACTTACGTTTTTTATTTTATTTAACATTTGTTGACTGGGAATGTCTGACTAGGACAGAGCCTATTTTCAGCAGAGGCCCATTGCGAAACATTCCAGAATGCATGTCTTTGGAATGTGGGAGGAAACCCACACAAATGCAAGGAGGACATGCAGACTCCACACAGAAGGCACCCCAGCTGAGAATCGAACTGGAGAACATCTTGCTGTGAGGCGACAATGTTAACTGTTGCACCACGGCTTATTACTATTCAAAAATGAGCACCTGACTGGACAGCCCAACAAGTGTGCCCATTGTAAATTAAGCATATACCAACAGAAAAAAGTCTGGCCACTGAAGTACTATTGAGTGACCAGAGTTTCTCTTGGCATATGCTTAGAGGGCACAGCAAAATCCGAGAAAGATCAGGTACATTCTGCCAAATTAAAGAAATGTACCTGATTTTCCTTATATTTCTGCACTGTTTCTCATAAAATCTTGCAGTAAAAAAAAAAATACCATCAATGGAGAGTCCCTTTTCTCTGTTGCTTCTCCTGTACTGCACTGATGTACCATTCAAAGTGAGTTCCATACATATATGCATAACATCAGTAAACAAGGAAGAAGACAGAGGAACACTACAGTGCCCTTATACAATGACATTATTTAATAAAGGTAAACAATGTTTTCCTTAAATAATTTAATTGCATAATAGCAATACGCCATTCCTGTGTGAGGGTATATCAGGATTTATACATGGTTCACCCTCGAGATCAAACCACACCTACCATGGGTAAATCCTGATATACCCACTCATAGTTGAGGATTATTGCTTAACTGTGATTTCATATCAATTCAGTTTAAGACACAGACTCTAATGAATGCTGCAGCTGTAAAGAATATTTTGTGCTGAACAATTTGCCATTTGCAACTTCTTTAGTAATATTTATGGTTCTATAATTATGAGCACTTGTCTTTTTCTTCTGTCAAAAGAGTCATTGAATGTTAGTTTACAACCCTCTAGAGCTCCATTAGGGGGACTGAGTTAGTTTGGTCAGAAACAGTAGGCATTTATTTATAAATATGATAAGCAGATAGCAGTAATCCATATCGTATAATATATGAAGGTATTCAGCTATTTACTAAAAAAATATATATAAGATTAAAGACATGGGTTAAGGAAGAAGATGAAAGAAATTCAACAGATAATAACTGAACATTAGACATGCAGGAGTGCAAAAGCATTTTACTTAATATTAGTAAGTGAACAGAACAATTAAAATCATGGGCTGAACAAGTCCTAGACTTACAGGTACGTTAGAAATACAGCAATAATATCATGGCATTGGATGGCAATGCCTGTGAAGTGACTGAGTACAGCTCAGTCATTGCTATTACAGTGGCAAGTCACTAAAAGGTGGGAGTTAGAATACAAGAAACTGTTACAGTAACAGGATGTATTGGAAATAGACCCAGGCAAGATAAGGCCAATAAAGGAACAGGGAGAAAGATAAAATGGGACTTGGCAAAGCAGTGTTTCAATGAATCCTCCTCAAATACTTCTATAAGTACACCCACCCAGCACAGTAAATATAATATATCCCAAGGTCCTATGACTTCAGAGCTAGATGTATTTAGTTGAGGATCAAGGGAAGTGTTTAAAGTGAAAGGAGAATCAGCCCACCCCCCAGTCCACTTTTGCTGGCTGAAGTAGAAACTTACACAGCTAGTTTATCTTTCACTTTGTGTAGCCTGAATTGGAGGCCACTCCACTCAGATTTGAAACATTTGAGCTGAGGAGGAAAATAAGTTTTCTTTTGCCACAAGTGTAACAAGCAGCATGCTACAGTCAATTTACCACACATACATACATAGCCAGCCTTAGGCATAGGCCAGCTAGGTGGCCGCCTAGGGTGCCAGTCTAGCAGGGGCGCTTTTCCAGTATTTATTTGGAGTAGGTAGATCTGGATAGGGGCAACGGGTGATGTGGTGGGGGGCACCTTGGAGCCCTTTTGCCTAGGGGACCAGTTGATCTAAGGCCGCTCCTGTATACAGAGTACTTCAGGACTTCAGCTGCAACAGCAAATGCAGTATTGGCATTCATTTCTAAAGCTCTGATATTTTCATGGCTTCAGAAATTAATTCTCATTCTGCACTCACAAACCATCGGCACCTGCCACTCACAACCCCTAACAGCTTGCACCTGGGGAAACTGCCACCTTCTCCCCACCCTATTTATGGCACTAGGTTGTATAATCCATCAGAAATTCTACTTGCTTGATTTCCTTTTGATTTTCTACCAGAGCTGCTCTAAAATAATATAAATACAAATGAAATCTACAAAGTTCACAACAAAGGAAAGATGTTACTGAGACAGAAAGAAAGTCCTTTATTACAGAAGCATTTAAAGAAAACGTTATTGTTTATATACATGTACATCTGTCTAGTACATGGATTATTTTCAGTATTCCAGTCTGTTATGATGTGAGCATAGAAGAGAATCTCATTGACTAGAAATGGTACTTTGTAGTTGATCATGCAAACAGGTAAAATGATCACTTAAAATGATCGCGTTATGTAAAATGATCACTTAATTACATTTTTGCACGAACAAATTAGCTCAGTGCACAACTAGGATCAAGTGATTGCATGTTAAGTGCAAATCTACACAGATAACTGTGCAGTGTCCCATTTCATTAGCAAGGAAAATGAATAACTGTGCAGAAGTTGTGGAAAGCACACATGACAGTGGTTGTGGAGGAGTCTCATTCAGTTGTAACCCATGACTTCTCAAGTGAGAGACAATTAAGGTTTGTTGCTTATGTCACTGATAAATATGCTGTTCTTGCATATTTTAAGCATATATAGATTGCTGTGCTTATGATGGAGCAAAAGTGGCAACAAGGCACTGAAGAGTTTAGGACTTAGATGTAAAACATTTCTACATTCCTGATAAATTCAGATGTGTTAACATTCTGCTTTTGCACAATTACCTAATGGCAAGGTACAGGAGTAGTGAACTGGACTGCATTGTGTTTCACACAATAGTACCATATTAACACATGGCTTTTACTCATATTTGTCTATGATAACCCTGATACGTCTTCATTTAATATAAGTTTTTTTTTATTAAAAAAACTCCTTAGAAGTGCTTCTATTTTCTTAGCATTGTGAAATCCATATTCAGTTCATTGCCTTCTGTGATATTTATTCTTTTGTTCTGTTACCCATTATATTTATAACCCATGTTCACAGCATCCCTTGTCCTGTTGTTTCTTTTCTCTTGTCTGAGATCCATAAACAGTACTTTCTTATGGCATGTGACATGTAACACTGTCCCTGACTTCTCCCATGCTTTTTATACATTTGACACTTCAGGCTGATTTCCCACATTTGTGCCTCTAAAACATTTCTATATTCTAATTCACTCTTATATACCACGAGATTAGTAGCACTAGCATCCCGAGTGCCTTCAGATAGGTAAAATCATGTGAGTTTTATGTTTGGTTAGATTTTGTAGGGGGAGCTTACTTTAATGTGTTAGTAATTTAATAAGTTTGAAGTCTAGATCTACCCTCACAGATGTGGGGTTAATATTAGCTTGAACAATTTTAATTTCTTGCCAAAACTGACATCCATTGCATCAAAATGAACTGCATAAACAGTTAACTGCCCTGCTTTACTATACCCACATTGCTTTCCTAGTGACTTCAGCATTTTACTGACAGCTTTCCCAACATAGTTGTTTTGAAATAGTTACACAAATGTATTTCTGTTTTTATAAATCCTGCATTATTACTTCTTCCAGTTATTCAAATTGTGAGTGACCTGGTGGAAATATTTTCACCACCTCCAGATAACCTTTGCATAATTCCAACTTTGATCAGGTGTGTTTACTTAAGTTGCCATGGTAACTCTTCTTTTGGTATCAGTATTTTTCCTATGTATAACTGCATTTTATTTCTCAACTAGAATGTCATAATGTTACATACAACAAAGAACTGTAAAATGGCTTACAGTTAACAATGCAGCAAAAGTTAAAATATGGAAGTTTTCTTTCAAAGTTAAAAGTCTATACTGCATCTAAAACACAAGAATGATTTATCGATTGATTTATTTATTTATTTACAATCGTCTTTTTTGTACATATTTTAAAAGTTGACTGCTGTCATGATTGTTTTTACCCATCGTAGAGTGCAGTAATGTATGTTTAGTTTGGTAACGTTCTTGACATTTTAGCAAAAATAATTCCTTGTCATTCTTCACTGAATGTCTGGTTCATTCATAGGTTTGAGCAGTTTGTAGTCCCTGTGAAGGTATTGTCAATAACTGCAAGTTCCTCATTCTATCTGCAGAACTCCATTTTAATTGAATGCCACTCAGGAGAAATATAAAAGCCAAAACCACTTTTGGCTCTCTTTAAGGTTGCACTTTTCCTTATTGTTGTATAACCTTGGAGCTGGTATAGAAGTTGGGAGCTAGCCCTACCCCTTCCCTCCCCCACATACGAGTGCAGGGCTCTTGCCACTATGCTAACAAAAAAAAAAGCTTTGCTTTGTTATCAGCAAAAGTGGTTTTCAGTTATTTCTTTCTACCAAATGACATTTAATTAAAATGCATTCAGCAGATCTACATGAATCCATTTCATTTCATCATACAAAGAAAGTCCCTCTTCCTATATGTTGCCAGAAGAGCAAACCGGTTATTAAGGAATTCTGGGGAATATTATCTGACCATATACTTAAATGAACATTGATCCTGTGGGGATTTCAATACTTACTTCAAGCTATGCTGGAACCATTCAAGAAGCTTTGGGCAAGATATGATTTGTATATAGTTTTGGTTTGATGTACATGTTTTTGATGTTTTTAGGATTTATGTTTTTTGTAACGTTTTATTTTTTTTTTTTTTTTTTTTTTTTTGTATGTTTAATGATTTTTGTGAAAATTTGCAATAAAGAGAGTTTAAAAAAAAAAAAAAGAATAAGATAAAACTACTTGGAAAAGCCATTAGGCCTCTACAGATAGTGGACTGATGATTAACTGATAATTTTTAAGCACAGAGTGTTTGTTTTCATAGTCAACCTCTGTGTTATCTTCCCTTCTGAAGTGCTGGCTATATCTGACTTGTTCACACTCTGAACTCATCTCCAACAGCCCTTTCTTTCCAAGATGCCCAAGCCCTAAACTATTACTGCAATCAGCCACTAAGTCTCACACTGCTTCTAAGTGCTTGCAGTGAACGATTACTCCTGTAGGCATGGTGGGCCTCAAACTATTCATCTAGCTTGACTCCAGGCATACCAGGGGACTTTACGAAGCCTAACTGCACTGTTTACCTATCCCAAACAGTGAGCAGTTTGTCTAAGCTGTACTTCGGTAAGTTAGGCCATGCTTTTAATGTTCTCAAGTAACATATGATCCGTTGCTAGGGCCGCCTTATTCTGTTTTTTTTTTTTCTTTTCTTCCTTTTTTTTTTTTTTTGAAGTGAAACTTCTTATGGGATGGTGGAAGAGTTTGGAGTATAACAGAAAAGTTAAATGGAAGTACATAAGTCAAACTCTGCCCTTAGGTACTTCTTACAACGAGCAAGCTATCTCACCCACACACATAACCCTGACAGCGAAGAGTGAGTGAGAGCGAGCGAGCGATCCTACATACACACACACACACACAGTGAAGAGTGAGAGCAAGTGAGCTATTCCGCACACACACACACACACACACACACACACACACACACACACACACACACACACACACACACGCACTTATGCACGCACATTGACAATTGTATGCAAAGGATCACTTAAAAGGACACCAAATAATTCTTGGGCTCTCAGTTTACAATGATTTACGTGAACTTGGTCAGCCATATGCTTTTGACATTGGTATTGACTTTCAAGAAGTAGATGCCAAGGAGAACCTAGCCCAGCATGAAGCCCTAAGGGACTCCACTGATGGCTGGTCTCTTTGTGAAAGTGGTCTCACCAATCCTAACTTACTGAGCCCTACTTCTGAGTGAGCTGGCTATCCAGTACATTATATAAGGGTAAATGCCTAGTTGTGTAAATAGGTCAACAATGACTAAGTGAGGTATTATTTCAAATGTCTTATCCAAGTCAAGGTAGACAGTATGCACTGTTATACCTTCATCCATTGCCTTGATGACCTTCTCAAAGACATCCACCAGGTTCAGAAGGCATGGCCTTCCTTTGATAAAAGCAAACTGGGTTGGGTCCAGTGTGTGAAGGTTTCCGTTGCCTTTGTTGAACATTTCCATGATAATTTATCCCATGGCTATATAATACTAGTCAGACTAATGGGTCTGTAGTTTCCAGGACCTGTTGCACATATCTGAGTTAGGAAGTAAGTCAAAGAATATGTGACTGTTAAAGAGTGACACTGACAGATTTGTGAAACATAGCAGGATGGCTGCAGTGGTGCAGTGGTTAGTGTTGTCGCCTCACAGTAAGAGGCTCACTGGTTCGATCTTCAGCTGGGGTGTCTTCTTTGCAGAGTTTGCATGTCCTCCCTGTGGTCATGTGGGTTTCTTCTGGGTGCTCCTGTTTCCTCCCACACCCCCAAAGACATGCTGCAAGTGGATTGGACACGCTAAAATTGGCCCTAGGTGTGAGTGCGTGCATGTGTTTAACCTTCTGTGGAAGGTTGGGTGCCAGGCTGGCAACTCGACACCGTAAAACTCCACTGCCAATCATGAGTGGACAAGATGGTCCACTGTGGCGACCCCTAACCTGGAAAGCCGAAAGAGATAGAGAAAGCAGAATAATAATAACAGTCAGCGACAATTATCTTCATAACTCTTGAATGAGCAATCTAACATCACATTAGCCACTTAAATACACTTACCAACATCCACTGGAATAATGAATAAATCAAAATGTCTCCATGTATTTCAGGTGTGCTTCACAAACATGGTTGTGTCTTTCCATTATCCATTAAACACCCTCATAAAGTATTGTTTGTTTTTAAGATTTTAAATCTGGAGTAGTTCTTAATTCAGGAGGAACTGGATTTTATAATGTAACAATAGTTGTTTTATTTAGAAGCTCTGAGTATTCAAAAGATAACAACTCCTTCAATTTGTGACTTTTGAGTAGGTTGGAGAAGTGTTTCTTTATGTTATTTGGAATGGAATGACCATTTCGATTTGTATAATGTGTTGCAGATGAGAGAAGCTAGAAGAGAAGGACCAATCACAAAAATTTGCTCTATTCAAGGAAATTTACTGATGTTGCCTAGGGTATATGATGCTATAAACCAGCACACTTATTATTAAAATTCTTCAGGATCATTTGAGTTTCTCGAGAGCAACTGACAAGGAGGGGTACTTCATAGTATGGCTTTGGTATTAAGAAGCTTCTGCTTATGTCTAGTCTAGTTTTTATAGTAAGGCATTTGGCTATCTTTATAAGATTCTTTAAGCTGAACTTTTTTAATATTATTCATTTTTTTAATTTCTCTAAGTCTTTTGGGTTTCTAATACCATGACAGGAATGAACCCCATTCCTAAGTCAAAGTATGATTAAAGTTCATGAAATTAGTATTGTTTCAAACTTTGTTAGTCAGAAGTGCTCTTTGTAGCACCTACAATGTGCCCAGAATTGACTCCTTCTGCGAATTCATATGGAGTCACATGTACTGGTAACATATCGAAGTACAATTGTAAATTCATTTTTATATGACCCATTGCTTCTACTACCATTGGAACTGCCTGGATATCCTTCTTCCACATTGCCCTTGTTTTCGCCTGAAAATCCTGGTATTTTATGACTTTGTCTCTCTCTGTATGTAAGGCACTTAAGTCACTAGATGTAGCAATTTCAATAATCAATGCTACTTTTATTTTATTTTCATGGACTACTATAATCTGCTTTTCTTGCATTTATCTTTTGAACTGTTGGTATTGGGTGATCCCATGGGATATAAACTTCATCATTTTCTATAATGTTTTGTGGCTCATGTTTCCAATGTTTTTCAGCTACTTCAGTATTATAATGTTTGCACAATCCCCAATGGAACAGTCTTGCCACATTATTATGCCTTTTAGTATACAGTCCTTCTGCCATTAGTATATCGCACCCAGCTACAAGATATGTGACTGTTTCCAATTCTGTTTTACAAAATCTATATTTGTCTGTTTCTCCCACATATTCAATGGACTTTGTAAACTAATGTGCATGTAGTCGACTCTCTTGGGCAGCCAATATTATAGCAATAACCCATGCCTGGGTGTGGGTAATGCGGGATTTAACCACGGTTGGTGTGGTTTGGTCGAGGCGGCCGAGGACCAAATAAAGACAACCGTGGTTAAACCCCACATTACCCACACCCAGGCGTGGGTTATTGCTATTATACTATGACATTATTTAAGAAAAGAAACAATTACTTTTCTTAAATAATGGCATTGTATAATGCCTCTTTGCTGCCCTTCCGCAGCTGCCTGGCATTCGCGGCAGTTCTGATGTACTGCGCATGCCTGCGCAGTACATCAGAGCTGTGGCCAAAAGCAATGGAGAAAGCAAGATCTCTGTTGCTTTTTTACTGTTTCGCTATGTTAAATGGGTTTAACATAGCGAGACAGCTTTAAAATAAGCAACGGAGATGTCCGTTGCTTATTTTAAAGCTGTCTCGCTATGTTAAACCCATTTAACATTGCGAAACAGTAAAAAGCAATGGAGATCTTGCTTTCTCCGTTACTTTTTTTTTTAAACCTGTCACGCTATGTTAAATGGGTTTAACATAGCGAGACAGCTTTAAAATAAGCAACAGAGATCTCCGTTGCTTATTTTAAAGCTGTCTCGCTATGTTAAACCCATTTAACATAGCGAGACAGGTTTAAAAAAAGCAACGGAGAAAGCAAGATCTCCGTTGCTTTTTACACACTGTGTCACTATGTTAAAGGAGTTTAACATAGCGAGACAGCTTTAAAAAAAGCAATGGAGATCTCCGTTGCTTTTTTTAAACCTGTGTCGCTATGTTAAACTCTTTTAACATAGCGAGGCAGTGTTTTAAAAAAAGACTTATACTAATGGAAAATGTCCGGGCGACCGGACCTTTTTCCATTAGTATAAGTCGATTTACAACGTGCACGCTGGCCAATCAGCGTGCATGTTTTGGAATATTAATAGGGGGTCATGGTATAATAACCTTTCATCTTTGGGTTTAAATTCACCTCTTCTTAACCATTCCTGCATTCAATCCTGATCGACATGAGGTTGTTCCAAGAGTTTTTTCTGCTCACAACTATATTTACACTTTTTCCATATTTCTTGCCTTCTCATCTGATCGTTCACCCTATATTCTTTTTGTTTGTTTGTTTTTTGGCACATTCAATTACTACCTAATTTTAATCTACTTCAGGTTTGATTTCGATTCCTGCTTGACACTGATATGCTTCTGCTAAACTAAGCAGGGAAGTCATCTTAGATTTATTCTTCTCATATTTTAAAACTTTCACTCTCTCTGGGTCTTGTGAGGTCAGCAGATATGTATGCAGTCCTATGATTTTAGATCTATGCATGTAATCCATTTTGAAGAGGCTCAAATCTCCTTCAGAATGGTTCAGAATGGGGAATATGTAGTTTTGGTATACACTGATTTTTATAAATCATTTGATAAGCATGCAGCTTTTTTTTTGTCTTCCTGTCCAACTGATCCAATACCTTTTAGGACCAGTCAGTCACTCCAAAACTATAAGTTAGGACAGGAAGAGCAAACTGGTCTATAGCTTGGACTGTCTTCCTAGATGTGAAAGCTGTTTTCAGTATTAATTTTAGTCTTTTAAAATATTCCTTACTGAGTTTTATTTGAATTTGCTCATGTTTTATTGTTGATCATTCATCAATTTTTTTGATTGTATCTGCTTTATTTTCTGAAAAACACAAAAAAAAATACTTGATTTCCAGCCTTTCTAAGCTAGTATAGTCCAGTTTTCAGGTTAGTGCTGAATTCAGGGCTGTGTTACAAGTTTCTGTGTTTGTCCATACCTAAGGAAGTTTCTCTGTTCACCTGTGAGACAGGGGAGCTTTGAACAGCCTATCTGTCCCTGGAAGAGTGGTTTCTGCCCAGAAATTAGCAGTTTATCAACCATTTTGGCTAATTTCTATCTCTTTCATTTCCTTGCTATAAAACCCACATTTGTGAAGATTTTGCACTTGTATACAGCTCAGCAAGCTCCTGCCTGGTGCCCTGCAGAGTTCTACAATAGTGGATAGACAAAAGAGAGACTTTGGAGTGATTAAGTGTCATTTTTCTGCATTTTCTTTGTGCCTTTAGCTAATTCCGCCTAAAACGCCAATTTTTTTAGAGTTTCTGTGATTTAAAAAGTTTGTTTCAGCTATATATTGTACTTATTTTACTGCCTGCACTTTAACAAAGTCGTTTTTGTGTTTAAATTACCTGTTTAACTGTTGTAGGCTACACACTCAAGTGTGATAGCCATTTCTGTGCATTTAAAGTGATTTTTTGATTGTATCTGCTTTATTTTCTGAAAAAAATAAATAAATAAATAAATGCTTGTTTTCCTGCTGCCTTTCAAAGCTAGTATAGACCAGTTTTCAGGTTAGTGCTGAATTCAGAGCTGTGTTACGAGTTTCTGTGTTTGCCCATACCTTACTTGGATAGAAGGAAGTTTCTCTGTTCACCTGTGAGAGAGGGGAGCTTTGAGCAGCCTATCTGTCCCTGGAGGAGTGGTTTCATCCCAGAAATTAGTAGTTTATTGACCATTTTGGGCTAAGTTCTATCTCTTTCATCTCCCTGCTATAAAACCGGCATTTGTGTGCCGGTTAGCTAGGGTATAACTATTCCCGGCTCCACAAAGTCTACTCTTCAATTTTTTCATTGGAACTAGAAAACTTTCAACTTAAGCACTCAAACCATTCACTTCTCAGCCCGGCACTTGCTCAAAACTCATAGCAAGCACTAATAAACCTTAGCACTAGACCCCCCCCTATACTGTAGAGAAGGACAAGGCTCTCTAATCGACCTTACCAGCCAATGAGTAAAACAGTTCACTGTACCTACCCAGGCATGTCCAAAGGGCAGTTTCAGGTGTACTCTCTGGTCCAACTGGTGAATCTGGGCATTTTGAGGCAATGTTAGAACTGCCTCATGTACACAGACAACCCTCTCCTCCTACCACCAAACACCAATACATGCGAGAGATGCAATTATACAGCCAAACTGGAGGCTAAGCTCTCTCAACCCAAGACTGGACCAGACAGTCAAGAGAAGAAGGGAATTACTTGCATCACACCACCAGTCTCACATAGACCTATGAAACCAGCACTGGCAAAAAACACACATAAATACACAAAAACATACTTGGAGGCTCTAAATAAAAATCTACAAAAGCAACAGAGACCTCCAAAGCAGGTATCCAAGCAACCTCCACCCCCCCAACACAAACCATGAAATGCATACTTCACAAAACCAGTGTGCCACGCAATCACAGTCCTTAAGGCAAAATAACATACCCAACATACTAGTAATAGGTTGCTCTATAGTCAGGCATACTGACATCCCACTCACTAGGCTGAACAAGGAGAAAGTTACTGTTATCTGCCTGTCGGGTGCCAGGATCCGCCACATAACACAAGCACTTAGGTCACTCCAGAAAAAGTACAAATATGACTCTGTCATTGTCCATGTTGGTGTAAATAACCTGAGCCGTACCTCCCTGGACTACATGAAAAGAGACATGGAGGAGCTCTCTGATCATGTAGCCCAGGCCGGTATGACCCTGACCTTGAATAGCATCCTGCCCTCACCAAGAATGACACCATGGCATAAAGAAAAAAATTATCAATTTCAACAATCGGCTAGACTTTTGGTGTCATTCAAAGGGGATCCAGTGTTTGTCAGCCTGAGATGACATGCTCGACAAACCACACTGCTTTGCTAGAGACGGCTTGCACCTGTCACCTTTAGGCTTTCGAATACTGGCCAAGGCTCTTGTCACCCCCATAGTGCCTTTTTTAGGCAAGGATCAAAAGACAAACCCACAGCCATAAATAGCACAAGTACAAAAAACTGAGGGTAATGCTACTCAATGCCAGAAGTCTAAACCTCAAAATGCACGCACTCGAGGCACTCCTTAGTATGGAGATAATCGCTATATGTGCAGTAACAGAAACCTGGTTTAAGGCTCCAGAGAGCACCCCAGCACTACCAGGCTACAACTCATACCATACATTTCGGCCACAAAACCTGGACCGAAATACAAAAGGCGGGGGTGTATCCATATTCATTAAGGGTACCCACATCTCCAGGTTAGTGGCACAGCACGATGCTTCAGAGATCATACACATGCAACAAACAACGGGCAAAACTGCAATTCAAACTGTAGCTTGCTACACATCACCCACCATGTCGCAGGACCCCCATTCTGCATTTCTGGAAACACTTGGAAACATAAAGGTCCTACCAAACACCCTGATATTGGGTGATTTCAATTACCCAAACATTAACTGGGAGAACTACTCAAGTACTAACTCCCTTGCCCAACATTTCCTAGAATTTATAAACTCAAATGCCCTGGATCAACTGCTCAACACCCCCTCCAGAGGTGACAACATATTGGACCTGGTCATCACCAACATGGGCAACTGGTGCTCCACACCGGAGGTCAACCCCTTGCTGGTTAGATCTCACCATAAACTAATCACTCTGCATATCCACATTCTGCCCCCACCCCCGGTCAAAGAAACAACCGTGAAAAACTTTTCAAAAGCAAATTTCAGTTTATTTAAGACCAAGGTGGAAAGTTTCAAAGCCCCCATGCCACAGGATAACACTGTCCAAGCTGCAAAATCCTTTACTAATGCACTCAACGGGCACCTACAAGAATACATGGATCGTGCTATCCCAAGCAAAACCAAGACTCACTCCTCCAAGAAAAGGAAACCAGTCTGGTGGACCCCTGCCATAAACAAGCTATACAATAGAAGGAGGAAACTAGTACAGAAAAGAGTAAAATCCCAAGAAGGGAAGACATCCCTGATCAGTATCAGCAAGAAACTATGAGCCCTCATAAAATCATCCAAGGCTAGCTTCGAAAGAAAAATTGCCAAGGACTCCAAAGATAACCACAAGGCATTCTTTAGCTATGTCAAGAATCTAAGTGGCAATTCTCAGATCTGCTCGGAGTTAGTGCAGAATGGCACAAAATACACTGAACCGACCCATATCGCCAATATACTGGCAGACAGGTTCAGTGCAAATTTCACCCCTCTCTCACCCCCAAAAGAGCCCATAACCATACTAGAAGAATGTAGTGCCCCTGAAATCACAGACACTCAGGTTAGCCCTCTCCAAAGCCAAAAACACAGCATCAATGGGACCGGACGGTGTCCCAAGCTGCATCCTACATGAGCTCAAAGATGAACTAACCCCTCACTTGAACACACTGTTCAAACTCAGCCTCTCCACAGGCTACGTGCCCATAGAGTGGAGCCCAGCAACAATTATTCCGCTCCACAAAGGTGGAGCCACAACAGACCCCGGGAACTATCGCCCTATAAGCCTGACTAGCTTGGTCTGCAAGGCTATGGAGCACATCATCATGAATCTCATAAACAGAGACATTGGGAACCTCCAAACACTGGACCCTACCTAGTTTGCCTTTGTTAAGGGCAGATCATGCCTCCTAAACCTGGTGGACTTCTTTGAGACAGTTACCAAGGCTATAGATGAGGGAAAGGTGGTCCACACAGCCTACCTATTCCTCGCAAAGGCCTTCAACACCATTCTCCATTCAGGTATTATAGACAAGCTCACCAGCCTGAACATAAACCCCTATGTCATGAGATGGGTTGCCAACTGGCTCATGGACAGAACCCACATGGTAAGAGTTGCGGGAGCTAGGTCTGACTCTAAACCGGTTACAAGTGATGTTCTCCAGGGCTCAGTCCTAGGACCCCTCCTGTTCGGCATATACTTCTCAGAGTTACAGGCAAGCAGAGAAGGACTATGGCTGACCAAGTTCACAGACGACTGCAAACTAGGGACTATAACTGACTCTCCAGCAGACACAGACATCCTCCAAAAGGGTCTCACTGAGACAGATATCTGGTGTCAAAACCATGTCCTCAAGCTAAATGCCAAAAAGTGTATAGCCATCCCCTTTGGAAAAAACAAAGTACCCACAAACTATCACATAGGTGGTAGCCCCCTAAATACGGAAGATGTAATAAAGGATTTGGGGACCCAAGTAGATAGTAACCTCTCCTTTGATAATCACATTGCCAAAGTAGTTAGAAAATCCTTCTATGTGGCCCACCTAATCACAAAAGTGTTTGCATCCAGATCAAAAGAGGTCATTGTGCCCCTATACGCATCACTCATCAGACCCATCATAGAGTACAACGCCCCATTTGGGATGTAGCTTACAAGACACCTGCAACAGCTGGAAAGACCACAGAAGTACCTCACCAAGAGGATCACTGGCCTCAAACAGATGCCCTATGCAGCTCAATTGAAGAAACTCCAGCTGTACTCGGTTGCATACCGCCTACTCAGAGGTGATCTCTGCCTGACATACAAGGCCATGTCCAACCCAGAATTGATGGACAGGCTCCACCTAAAGAAAACCATATCCTCTCGATCCACACGCTCTAGGGATCTAAACATCATCACAACAATAAATAGGATGTGCTGGAGGGATAGATTCGTGTCCCAGAGACTTCTCATGCTCTGGAACAGGATTCCAATCTACATTAGGCAGAGTTCCTCGCTAACCCTCTTCAAGAGAAACCTTGACGAGTGGATGTTTACCCCGGGGATCACTTCAATGGCTCTGCTGGACAGAGGCACAGGGAACTAATCTAAGGGGGTGGCGAAAGCCAGCACATTCTGGCTAGGCTTATAAATGCCATCGGGCAGATAGCCTAGTACCTACCTATGAACCTAATTCCCAAATATTTATAAATTCCCTCTTGCTCAAATTCTTTTATATCACATTCCTGTCCCAGGCTATTGTTTTATTGGTGCTACAGCTTTTCTGCTTTAAACTTTGCTTTTGCACATTTATCAAGACCAAATGACATTCTTATATCATCTAAAAAAGTTTTGACCATTTCCAGTTGTGCTTTCAATTCCTTATCTGATGAACTGTACAACTTTAAATTATCCACAAAAGGAAGATGAGAAGTCATTTTGTTGTTTTCTTGGAGCCAAACTGTAGCCATGAACTAATCTTTAAGTAGACATCTTAATGGGTTAAGGGCAAGAAAAAAGAGCAGCTCTGACAAAGAATCACCCTAGAATATATCACCCTTTGAATTGTTATCCCTGGAGTAATAATTTGTCCCTTGTCATGGCTTAACTGCAAAGTGGTTTACCACTGTTAGATGGTCACTGTAATGTAGTCAATCAGTGTAGGGTGCATCTTATACATTTTTAAACACTCTTTTATCCATGAATGTGGGATACTATCAACTGCTTTTTTGTAGCCTATCCATGCCATACTTACATTCTTCCCTTTTTTACAGTTCTCCACTATGTCTTTATTTAACAATTGATATTTTGTTCTATATGACTTTCTTTTGTTACCCTTTTGTTCAATTTTCATAATAGAGTTTTCAATAGTCATTTGACTATAAACTCTGTCGCCATCAATTCCAGTGTATAGATTGTTAGGATAGCTTGCAGGTTTGCTGTTAAGTAGGAATATTGTTTTTCCTGTTGTTAGCCAGGTTGGTGTCTGTTCAGGGTGCACATATAAATAGTCCTTACTCATGGCTAAATCTTCATGTAGAGATGTTAATACTTCTAGCCAGAAGTTAGGTACTGCATCTGGGCCTGAGGTTTTTCCAGTTAGGAGTTTTCCGTAACTTTGATTCAATTTCTCTTGTTGTTACTTCATCCTATTTCATTTCCTGTACACTTGAACTTCTTATTCTTTCTTTTACTTCTCCTATCCATTCAGCATCTTTGTTGTGTTCCACTGGATCTTCATAGATATTTCTCCACGATGTCCAAAATGTATCTATTTCTTCTTTTTTGGTGGTGTTTCAATTAGTTTAATCTAATCAGCTAAAACTTTTATGGTGCTTTCCATCAGATAGTCTGAGAACAATCTAGCAGATCTACACAAGAAGGATTTAGTGCTCTTAGATTCTTGTAACAGAGGAAATCAAGGCTCAGCTTAGACGAACAAATAATATTCCTGCTGGGGAGCCCGCGTTGCTTCCTATGTAGCGGTAATTGGTAATGGAAACTAGAGTCGTTAGGGTACTGTGTTGTTGTCTACATTACTTTAATGGCAATCACAGTAAGTAGCACTGATAGAACCTTTTGAAATTATCTCAGCTTGCATGTATGTTATACGGTCATGCTTTAGTGTTTGGGTTTGATGTCGTATGTCAGGTATCTAGACCCCATTGTAAAACAATGTCCTACCATGGAAACCAGACAACAAACCAAGCAAGGATAACTCTAAGTGATTTTTTTTTTCTTGTCTTCTGTTTACAGAAAATGATTTTGGAAGGAAACGGCGTAATGAACAACAACTGGTACAATAATGTATCACTCTGGTCAGGTGGATATTCAACATGTGACAGTAAGTCTTCCCCACTCTTTTCTCCCCTTTTTTTGTCTAAAACACTTTGAAGATGAGATGCAGTCTGCAGACAAGACGTTTTTTTTGCAAATCATATTCTAATTGTTGTTATACTGTTGAACCAGAATAAGAAAAAAAAAACACTGATAAAAAAGGGCTGCTACCTTTTAGCATATCATTGCAGGAAGCTTGCGCACTAGAACCATAGGGTGAAGAGGGTGAATGTCCCCCCACTTTAAATGAAATCATGGCCTGTGCTGTCGGCTCCCAGCTAAGTTGTATTATTAGCAAAAAAATAAACAGAAATGAGCTGCTCTCTGCTCAGAAGTTTGTGTGTGTGTGTGTGTGTGTGTGTGTGTGTGTGTGTGTGTGTGTGTGTGTGTGTGTGTGTGTGTGTGTGTGTGTGTGTGTCTCCATAACTCAGCAGTTATACAGAAAGCATTTCTCTCAACTATATCTGATTTTTGCAGAACGTTCCTGATTTTTTTCTCATATTTTGTCACATTCCTTGTAAAATTTTTGATTTTGTGATTCATCACTGAGGATTTTAGACAAGTAAATAATAGGCATTAGAGTTCCATACTTATTGTTGTAAATCTATATGCTGATGAAAAACCTGTTGTTCTATTATTTATTTAAGTGAATTAGAATAATATTCAAAATTTGTTTCTGATTTTGTCCCATCATTATTTTTGTTATGCACAGAATTATTGATCAAAGTTGAGAGGTATGCAGGGAACAGTATCTCTCAGCTGTACCTGATTTTGCACAATGTCTCTGAACTTTTGCCCCACATTTTTTTGCTATCCCTAATTTTCTTGTAAATCACTGATGATTGCAAACAATACTAAACAAGAGAGTTTCATACACATTTTTCAGAAATTACAGACCCAATTCCAAAAGACTTGGCAGACTTGCACTGAAAGCAACTCTTTTGGAATCTGGACCTACATGCTTATGCAAGACCTGTTGTACTATTAACTTGTTAAGTGAATTACCCCAGATTTTCTTCCTCATTATTTTGGCTGTGTCCAGAATTCTTGAGCAAAGAATGTGAGGGCTGCGCAAGGAACCATATCACTCAGCTGTCGCTGATTTTGTCAAACACCTCTGATTTTGCCTTATATTTTTTGCACTGTGCCTGATTTTCAGAGAAATCACTGAGAAATGCAGACAAATCAATAATGTTAGACAGAGTTTTATATGTCTTATTGTTCAGAAAATGTATCTTGCTACAAAACATGTTGTTCTATTAACTTTTTAAAGAACTGGGTAATATTAAAAAATTGTCTTTGATTTTGTCCTCCCATTATTTCTGGTAATTTACAGAATTCTTGAGCAAAGAAGTTGGGATATTCAAAAGGACACCCCTCCCTATGCTGATTGTGTTAAAAGTAATTAAAAAAGGCCTATATATTTAGTTGTGAGTAGTGTCTATTGTTATCACTGCTTACAGATTTCTCTGGATTCCAGTCACAATTACAAAATACATATCTGCAAAGGGAAAACTGTTCCTATAGATCCACAACTCTACAATTCCCAGCAGTCTGTAGTCTAATGACTACCTAACTAGAGATTGCCAGGAAAGCACTATGATCTGTTGCCAAGGGCAACAATCACTGGCAATTTTGTCGGTAGTCTCTAGTCATAGTAATATGTGACTAGAGACTGATGACTCAACATTGTAATATATTTCTAAAGGCAACCAATCACAGGCACTGAGTCTGCCTAGTGGCATGACATGGGTTGGCTATTCATGTGTTATTACTGTGACGAGGAGAAAAAATGCTGGCTACTACCCAAGTTTATAGATTCACACAGTATGCAAAGTAGAGTAGCTCTTATCAAAAATCAGCCCTTATAGGACACCTGCCTCCAGGAGGGAAAAAATAACTCAAGACAGAGGTGAATGCAAGGGCATCTATTTTAATTCTCAGTAACTGCCTTAAAGCAAGCAAGGATATAACTGTTTTTTATGTGGCATATTCCAGAAATGGGGCAAGAACTGAGTACTAAATGTGTCCTTCCAGCATGTCTTATTTGTTTTTTTGATGGAGATTCATGTCTTTAGTTCAACTGTTTGTGGAACAAGTTCTTTTATGAAGCTGTAGGAGATCAAGGAGGGTTGAGCTGTTAATAAAGAATGTCAGACATAAAACATTGCACAGGAGACTATGAGAGACCAAGTATAGGGACACAGTTTCAAGCTTGTCTTGGTAACTAGGGGTCTTTAATCTGGTGATCCTTTTTAGTTAGGAACCTCTTGGTTCTTTATAGCTGTGTGATGTGTTTTGTTAGAGGCATACAAAAAGGGGCATTACATTCTATAATTGGCCATATCAGTATAGAGGAAAGATAACTTATTTTGACTTGGACGAGATATGCTTAATTATTAACAGGGCTAGACAGAATTATTTTCTGGCTTCTGTTGCTGTATGATAGTCAAAAGACAGGGAGTTGTCTACAAGGGTGTTGAGATCTCTGATAATCATATGATTCTGGAGTGGCTACCATTTATAATGTCCACTGTTGCCACATTTTGTTTACTGATGGTACCAATGGTACATCCTTCTCTGACCCCAAGGACATTGCTAATATTCTTGCAGACAAATTCTGTTCCAACTTCACTCCATCCACCCTCTCTTTTCTTCCCCCCATTCCTCCTCACACTCCCCTTCCTGAAATCAGTTTGGACAAAGTCCTTTTGGTACTTTCTAAAATTAAAAGCAATGCTTCCATGTGTCTTGATATCCCTGGATGCCTGCTCAGAAGTGTAAAGCCCCACTTAGTAAAATCCCTCCATCAACTCTACAATCTGAATCTTTCTGTTGCTTATTTCCTCAAGAAGTGAAGAATGGCAGTTGTGGTGTCTTTGCATAAAGGCGATCCCGCTACTAATGCTAGGAATTGCAGGTCTATTAGTCACACTAGTATTATTTGCAAGGCTTTGGAATATATCATTACTGAACAAATAAACAATGACGTAGGTCACCTTGTATCCCTGGATACATATCAGACTTTGTAAAAGGCAAATCATGGCTGATAAACCTGGTTGAGCTCTCTAAAAGGATTACTTAGAGCACAGAAGAGGGGCACATAGTCCACATAGCTTATCTAGATCTTGCCAAAACCTTTTCACTATCCCTATGCTGGGATAACTGACAAATTCTCCCAAGTCAACATTAACACATACATAGTTCACTTGATTGATAATTGGCTGCCTGGCAGAACCCATACCGGTAAGATCAGGGATTTTTGCTCTAAACCAAAAAATGTCCCTAATGGTGTCCCACAAGGCTCTGTTCTATGTCCCTCCTTTTGGTATATATTTTTATGACATAAAAGTCAGTATCAAGGGACTTTGGCTAACCAAGTTTGCTGATGATTGCAAACTGGTGATGGTTATCAAATCCCATTCTGATACTCAGATTCTCCAGCAAGGGCTGGACCAAACTAATGCTTGAAGTATTAATTATGAGCATACTCTTAATACCAAGAAATGTATCATAGATCCTTTGATAAATCTACCATCAATACTGATTTACCATGTAGACAGAATTCCACTTAAATCTTCAGGGACTTGGGTGCTCATGTTGATAAAAGAGTCCCTGTTGATCACCATGTCTCTGGGGTGGTTAGAAAATCCTTCTGTCTTGAACAACATATCCTTGTATATGAATTACCGCAGATGCATTCGTTCAAATGCGTCTTGGTGGAACTTGAAAAGGCAAAATGACGAAGCGGCATATAAGCAGATTCTTTCCCTGGGAAAGAAATCACTTGGCCGCGTCCGTTAATTTGCCATTTTTGTCACTGTAGTGCGATCTTGGAGTTGGTGTATTTAAGTATGGGGGTGGGGGAGCACAGCCCCTCACTTTATGTTATGTTTTAAGTGTTTTTTTTTTGTTTGTTTTTTTTTTCTGGAACAGCGATTTTTTTCTCCTTGGAAAATAATCGCTGTTCTAAGCATTCGAGTTTGTAAGCTTTCATTTACATGGGGTCGATAAATCATCTTCGCTTTTCTAAGCATTCGATGATTTAATATAGACCCTTCCAGAGATCTACTATCATACCAGCAAGACCAGATGGTGTGACAGATACCTAACCTAACATATTCCCCATTTCAGGAAGAGGCTGGCCTCACCTAACAAGCAGATTACTTCCTTAGTAACCTTTAAAACCGGTCTGGGTGGCTGGATGAGTGATCACAAAATTTCACCAGGAATATGTAAAGAAAGTCTACTTACAGAGGGCACTGCTGGTTTCCCACCAGTGCTGGGTGATGTAGCTGAGCTTCTTGATGGCATTTTTTTTTCCTCTAAGCTTATTATTAATGGATGACTCTATGAACCTATAAACCAAATGTGGCAATGATACACTTCTGTGCATTTAACTTAAATCTGTTTCCTAATACATCATTATTTATATCAGTTAGCCCTAGCTGGTATCAGCTACTGAATGAATGACAGCACCCAGCTTACAGTCACTGGCAAATTCAGTTAGCAATAAGTTTCGGTTAGTGGTTTGGAGGTCCAACAAGCAGATACAGTACTGCGCCCTGATGAATGCCTCTAACCACTGCTTTCTGGGGTGAGGTTTACATTTAGGCATTTGAACTTATCTGGAATATGATCATGGGGAATGCCATCGAAGGTCCTGTTAGATCCAGGTAGACTGTACAGACTGCATGGCTACTATATACAGATTCAGTGACTTTCTTGAAGCAGTTTACTAAATTAAGTAGACATTATCTCCTTTTGACAAAACCATTTTCTTATGGGTTTAGAGCATTACTATTTTTATATTATACATGAATATATGCATGACTTTGCAAGCTGCACTTATTAGGCTAATAAATCTCTAATTCCTGGTATGTGAGGTGGAGTCCCTTTATGGAGCGTAACTATAGCCACTTTCTATAACTCAGTAACATACACTGTGACAATTCTTAAGCTTAACAGTTTTAGGAGGGGTTCAGACAGGGCGTCTGACACTGATGTTTAACCAGCTAGATATGTTAGTGAGGCACACAGAGGTGCTATTTTAAGCTTTGGAGAGTGCAGTTAAGACATGTTCCATAATAATCTTTGGGTGAGGAAGACTCAATAATTTGTGGGACTTCAATAACCCTTTCTGGCACAGCTTTAGCTCAGACAACTGGCATTCTGGGCATCCCCTCATCTGGTGCTGTCCCTTCAGAGTTGCACAGATAAGGACAAAAAAAAGTACTTTGAGCACAGAGCTATTGTGTTTCTACATGAAACCTCTATCTGTTTGAAACACCTTTCAGAAGCTGTAGCAATGGGATAAATTATCTTCATGTTACAGTTCCTGGCAAAGAGACACACACGCACACACACACACACACGCACACACACACACACACACACACACACACACACACACACACACACACACACACACACACACACACACACACACACACACACACAAACGCGCGTGCACGCACTCTGCAAGCAAATCATTTTATTGTGCATGATCTCAATCATGGTTGCTTAAATAAATAAAAATACTGCTGTCATGTCCAGCTGTACAACAGAAGTGACTGCATCACTGACTTGCAGGGACCAATAGGCGCATCTTCTACAGTGCTGAATGAGCCCCCTAATAGCTTCCATCCAGTGCAGCCTCCCCCTATGTCTTACTCAAGCTACGGCTTCAATTTCTGGTATGAGGATGGCACAATTTTATCTGTAAGTATATTAGTAGCACATTAGGGTCATAGTGGGAAATATATTATACTCAGTTCTCATAAAACTGGAGAACAAAGAACAAAACCAGCAGCTCCAAATAACAGCTCAAAGGGAAAAAAACAAGAAATACTGTACAAGTATTTCTTGTTTTTTTCCCTTTGGGAAATTCATTATACCTTCCCGTGCATTATTCTTAATCATCTGACACAATTAAAAAGGATTTATGACTGTCTTTGACTGTGAATGATAATTCTAATTTGTGTTCCATTATAATATCCCTGATGGTAACTGTAGATCATAGCGTTTGTTTTGTACCTTTAAAGCCACTGTAGTTTGTTGGCGTGTGCACTTAAGTAATGAGCACATGCAAGCAGAGTGCCATTTTGTGTAAGAAGCCGAAGTGAAAACATGCATGTGTGTAGTAGTCGGTCAGTTAGCCAGTTTTATGTTCCAGTCATCCATCCTGATGTGTTTGTGTGTAATAAACATTAAATGAACACACTCAAGCCTCAATGTTTTATGTGAATATACAAGATGAGCAACAGCAACTTTCCGATTTTTGCTGAGCTTTTTGACAGAGTTTTTAATGCGGTTAGAGTTTGCTTTATTATAGGGCTTAAATTAGCTTTTTTTTGCTTTTGTTATGTAGCTTATTAATGTTGCATTCCACTAAGATGGTTTATTTTTAAATTCCTCAGTATATTTGGTTTTGATTTTGACAACTTGATTTTTGATGTTCTGTAGACAAGAGAAAAAATCTTTGCCATAAGTGACAGCTGAGGCGACACTGGAGGCTTGAAAGTCTCTATTTGTATTTTGAGAGCTCTCCATATGGTTATAATAGGTTTGCCATTTTAAAGTCTTTGAAATCAGATGTTTTTACTGTAGTGGGTTTAGATACACTAGTGTTTTTACTCTGGTCATGGGTAGTGTATTAGTATATATTGTGTGTGTTTGGCCTAGCTTGTCTGAGTGCATTGGATGAATGTTACTTTGTGAACCATCTTGCATGTTGTGGTGCAGAGGCTTGTTAGGGTTCCATATACTGTTTTCAGGGTGCAGGGTATAATTCATTCTCTGGCATAACCTATGCATTCTATATAGAGATATAATACGGAAAGATGTGTACAGTTTGTAAATTTGTGGTAGCACCCATGTTCGCAGGTACCTCCTTTAATCAGGGATTGGGGGAGGGGGGAGTAATGCATTTATGTTCAAATACATACTTGTGCTTAATGAGAATATCCATTAATACAAAAATGACATTGCACTTCAGTTAGTCGGTACAATACCCTGTGCTGCTCTTCATTTAGTAGTAGTCAGAATAAAGCTATAGTATTACAAGAGTACAGTTTCTAATAATGGGTGTCACATTTATTAGTAATTGATAACATCCAATTTATTTGTTGTGGTAGCCATTTAGTGGATTTGCCAAACGGTAGCTATTGGACTTGTCTTAAACATGTGGCACAAAAACAATGTAGCAAAGTTAATACATATTTTATAACAAAAACTATAAATATGGCAGTTTTCAGTGAAATGGTGTACCCATAGTGATGCTGTTTCTTCTACAATAAAACATAATATCATATCTTTCAGCTGTTATGGTTTAGGCATACTGATATGATTTTGGCCCTCAAATTTATCATTGTTCATCCTACATTAACTGTTTCCTATAAAGTCAGACCGTTTTAGCGGTACGTCTTATTAAATAAATAAACAAAGCATATACAATGAATCCATTCACTAGCTATATAGGATATACACAAAGAACTTCTGTTATAAAAAATAAGAAAATGCTCCTCTCTCAGACCATATGCTATGATTTTAAAGAGCAGTGCTATGATGTTTAATGCTAGGATGTTCAGAGATAGGAGTACTACTCATTCTCACACGTGCAGTTTGTACAAGACTTACAGCATACTTTATATGTGATAGCACAGTACCTTTTGTAATAGTGCATCCCTTACAGTACTAGCAAATGGGCCACGTAATGCTCTCCTTGTGCAGTCTTCCTAAACATTTTAGTTAGCACAAAACTTCTATGTTATTGTTTTGTTTTTTTTAAGATCATAACAGTATCTGTGCTGTTATTCAACTACATGTACGACATGCATAGAAGGGAGGGTGAGTTATATACCACTGTAAATAATGCTGTTTTCTAATAACATATATTACACCTCTTGTCAACATCTGGTTTGCATATTGCAATGCTCCTGTGTGCAGCCATGTTATTGCAATGGTTAAGGTTTTTCCCCTTGCTCCTGTCGAAAATATCTGCTGACGGAAGCACTTTACTATCTTGAAATACTGAAATCTTGAATTTCAGTATCTCGAGACGAAAATGCCAAAAGTGCAGCTGAGCAAAACTGCAGCTGATCGAATTTGAAGTGTCGAATTCACGGTTGTGGTGGCGCTGTCCGTGGGAATTGCTGTGTTTGTAAGGTGCGGTGTTCTGTGGGATATAGTTTGCCTGCTGTTGTGAGGATATATGTGGAGATTCAAGTAAGTGCTGTTTTTTAAGGGTTTTGGGTAGGGATTTGAGTGTATGTGAGTGTGTTGGGAAGTTTTAGTTGTAGGTTAGGGTAGGTAGGTAAGAGTGTGAGTGTGTAAGTGTTTAGAGTAGTGGTGTTTGCATGTATGTGGTGTGTGTCTGTGCAAGGGGAATATAGAGTATGTAGTGGTGGGTTTAGTATCTTTGTCTTTTTAGTGCGGCCTCGGAGTTAGTATATATAAGTAGCGGAGGTGCAGGGGGGGGCTTGCCCCCTACTTATATGTAGGGTAGGTGTGTATTTGCGTTGTGTTTGTGTGTGATTTTTTGGTTTGTTGTAGTGTGGGAAGGAAGGTGTATGTATGTATGTGTGGTGGAGGGTGTATTTAAAAGTCATGATTTTGAATTTTGTGCTTTTGGGGTTTTGATATTGTGAATGTTCGGCTTTATAATTTTGAGATATTGAAGTTTGAGATTTCAGTATTTCGAGATTATAAAGTGAATCCCTGCTGATGTATGCAGGCCATAAGCCCTTCCCTATAACAGCACATTTATGAATTACTCCCACAGTCATACAGGCAGTCTGTACTATGCCATTGTATCTTGCAGTTTGTAGAAATCCTGACAGTATTATATTACTGTACTTATGCTGTAAAGTCATTTTTCACTATTAGGACTTACAGATACACAAACAGTACTACTCTACAGTGCTGCATACCTTTCAGCATCTTTGCTCAATAACTAATGGGGGGAATAACAACCTCAAATTAGGGACAAATTTAAAACATTACTTTAATTCAATAAATTAATAGAAAAACACATTTTGCATTAAGGTGTATTTTTTTGAACAATACGAAGTGGAACTTTAATGCCTTGCATTGCTAACTGATTGAAATCCTCAGTGATCTACAAGGAAGTCAAAGATGTTATGATGACCAGGAAAAAATATGAGACATCAGGGACTTTCTGCAAAATCAGGGACAACTGACAATATGCAGCACTAATTGCATGTCGCATTCACTATCAGCTCTCAATCCCATCCACTCAACACCACACCATACTACAGTATCCACAGTAGTGTCACCATAATAGCATAGTCAGCTTTATCTCTGTCTCCTATATTCTCTTTTCATTCTGCACTCATTGTTTATGGTATCACATGTGAATATGACGTTATGGTAGCAGAGGTGTGATGTATTATTATTTGTGTAGCAGTGAGAGTCAGGACTGAAAGTGATATTCTGTCAGCAGTGTTTTGATGCAAGACTTCTTGTGTGATAATTTCTGACTGCTTAACTTGTGTTAGAGGAGCTGAGAGTCAAATAATATAGAGAGTGTGAGTATCGTTAGGGGTATATTAAGCTAATGGAAATCCACATCTCTTGCTTCCTTCTGTTTGGTCAAGTAAATGTGTTTGTAATTTTACTACTAGGAGAGGTGACTGCCAGCAGTGACTGTCTGCTCAGTGGGCCATTTATTCATTCATTCATTTATTTATTTATTTTAGTTTGCTTACTGGGATAGTACACTGATCACTATAGACCATTTGCAGGCACACCCCAAATGAAGAGATTAAAAAAGAGAGAAAATAAATAGCAAGGGATAGTTACATCATTCATGCAAAACCATCATTGATATGGCTAGTTTGGGTGAGGGAGTGTGCATGTGTGTCCAAGAATAAAAGGTTGAAATAAATTACTATGGTCATTGTTTGTTTCATTTTTCTTCACAGATCAGAGGTGCATACAGAAGGTGGATGTCTTTTTCAGGCACAGCATGAGAAGGCATACTGCATTTGAAAGTACAGTGTGATTATATGATCACTGTTGAATAAAAATTATATGGGTTGTTAAGGAGTGGTGTATGTGTTTAATAGCAGGACATTAAAATTTGTTGCTGTGGTCATTATTGTTTTTCCTTTTCTTTTCAATGACACATTAGGAGTATACAGAATTCAGGTACCATTTATTAAGGATAGGTGATGTATGACATCAAACAGTAGTTACAGGATCACTTCTGAATGATAACCGATATGGTTTGATGGAGGGGCAGTTTTTAATAAAGAGCAACATTGCCATTATACTTACACAAGTTTTTAAAAGTCAGAAACAGTGTATGCTTTCTATCCAAGTATCTTATAAGGAGCCCCCGATTTTTTTTTTATTCTAAACTTCCTTTGCGTGTTTTATTCTATACAGCCAGAAATATCCAGTGTTTCAGAGGGATTTGGTTGTCACTATGCCTGGTTTCTACCTGTAGGTTATTTGAACTCTACACAAAAAAAACTGAGTCAAACTAATATCTATCTTGAATATACATGTACTAAGTTCTCATTGTGTCAGAAGTAAAAATCCTGTATATAGTTTGCTGAACAAAAATATATTTTTCCAGCTGTAACTTTTCATGGTTGCAGTGTCATGCGTTTAAGTAGCTAAAACTGTGAAGTGAAATTCAGAGGTGTGCATTTTGAGGTTAGAATTAGTCTTATGTGTGTTTTATAACTGAATGCCCTGTTGTTATTCCCTGAAAGTCTTAAAGGGGGTAGAGATATTGCATTTCAAAGTAAGGACCCAGTAACTTTAGTTTGTGTGCCTTTGATATCACAGCCTGCCATTTTTCCATTGTACTCAGTTTTCATTGTTGGTGCTCTAGCAACCATTGAGTAGACTAATCACCCAAAGTACTTTGTATTGAGTTTTCAGTACATTAGATATTTAAAAATCCTCCATATTTCACTGAAAAAGTATATTTTCTTCAGTTGCATCATACCATGGTTGTTATACTACATTTTTAAGTTGTGGAGCCATGTGCCTTTATTGCCATAGTCTGACATTTTGCATTATACTCTGTTTTCATTTTGGGTGCTGCACTGAACTTCTACTCAGTATGCTGCATGTTGTGTGCTGCATGCAGTCATTACTGAAAATGCTTCTTTACTGAGTTGTCAATACAATAGAATTAGAAATCCTCTATATTTCTCCACACACACTATATTTCATTTGTAACATACCGTGGCTATCCTGCTGTACTTTCAAGTGGATAAAACTATGGGTCAAATTCAGAGGTGTGCTGCACTGCAGCATTTGGCATTAGAGCTGGAGTCTTATCTATGTTTCGCAGATGAACCCCTGTTCTTTTTTGAAAATTTCATAATGAGATCTTAAAGACATCAGTGATATAGTCTTTCAAAAGACAGGCCCTAGTGGCTTTAGCTTAGATGTTTTCCTGTTACTATCTGACATGCTGCATCATGCTCTTTTTCATAGCAACACCAGTGTCTCACCCACCAAGCCTGTAAGGCAAAACACTAAAAAAACAAATTGTCTTGTCATTGGAGACTCAAAAGTGAGACACATGCATATCCCACTCACCAAGATGGACAAGGAGAAAGTCATGGTCAGCTGCCTGTCTAGTGTCAGAACTCGTCAGATCATGCAGGAACTCAGATCTCTCAGCAACATGTACCATTATGACTCTGTCATAGTTCATGTTGGTGTGAATGGCCTGAGACATACCTCACTGGACTATATGAAGAGAGACATGGTTGAGCTCAATGAGTATGTGTCCCAGTCAGGTATGTCCCTAGCCTTGAACAGCATACTACCCTCACCTAGAATAATGCTGCAGTATAAACAAAAAAATGACTGATTTCAATAATTGCCTTAATTTTTGTTGTCATTCAAAGGGGATCCAGTTCTTCTCAGCATGGGAAGCCTCGCTGCTTTGCCATAGACAGTTTGCACCTGGCACCTGTAGGCTTTTGGCTGCTGGCAAAGCCTTTTTCCTCCCCTATAGTGCCTTTTTCAGGCAAGGTCTTGAAAACATTATCAATGTGAAATTAGTCATCCAGAACAAAATAAGGGTCATGCTGCTAAATGCTAGGAGCTTAAACCAAAAAATACACTCCCTGCAAGCACTTCTATCACTAGAAGATGTAGATATCTGTACAGTCACAGAAACCTGGTTCAAGACTTTAGAGAGTACCCCAGCCTTCCATACATTTAAACCGCAAAATGAACATGTGAAAACCAAAGGAGGCGGTGTTTCTATCTAAATTATAGATAAATTCACCTCATGTCTAGTTAGAATGGACAACTCCAAGTCCAGGTTATGGATTTTAAGACCCCCATTTAAGTCATAGCCAATTATAGATCCCCCTTCATGGGTCACAACACCCACAAAGCCTACTTGACCAAACTGAAGACAATTCAAATTTTACTGAACACTCTAGTTATGGGAGATTTCAATTATCCCACCAACAGCTAGTTAATCTATGTTAGCCCTAACTTGCTAGAGCAAAAGTTCCTTGACTTTGTTAATTCAAATGCCCTGGAAAAAAATTGTTCAAACCCCAACAAGAGAAACAAACTTTCTAAATCTTATCCTCACTAACATGTCAAACAGAAGCACTACCACAACTGTCGGACACTCATTAATTAAGTCTGACCACAAAACAGTCACCTTCGAGCTGGCACTAACACCAGAACTCACAAAGAGCAAAAACAGACTAAAAACTTCACCAAGGCAACTTATATCCTTCCAGGTGAAGGTATAAATGCACTCCAAGCCCTACCCCAAGCTGGAAGTGGTAACTACACTGAAGCTTACTCTAAAGCCCTGTACAATCACTTGTGTAAGTGTATAAATTCAGCTGTACCAGAAAGAATCAAAGCTAGAGCCCCAAGTAAAAATAAGCTGCCATGGTGGACATCCAGCATCAATAAACTTTGCAATAAAAAGTTGCTGTCCAAGAAAACAAAAGCAAGGCCCCGACAATGAAAAAGCGACCTCCTCAGCCTCAACAGGCAAATTAGACAACTTGTCAAATCCTCTAAGGGCTCTTTGTGAAAAACTTAGCAAGTACAGCCAAGGATAACCATAAGGCCTTTTATAGCTATGTACGTAGCCTAAAAGGTAGGAGCCAAGCATGTGCAGAACTAGTGACCAACGGTATCACACACACTGACCCCACAGAGATATCAAACCTGCTAGTGGATAGGTTTGGTGAAAATTTCACTCCCTTATCCCCTCCTAACTTATCATAAACCTTCCCCCATACATTTCCCCACCCTACAAATCTGGAGAGCAGGTCCTCAAAGCCTTGTCGAAGGCAAAAACCACATCCTCTATGGGACCAGACAACATCTCTGTCTTCTAAATGGGTCTATATTAGAACATCGAAGTTTCAGGTCTTCGAATGTTCTAATATCGACACCTAGTAACCAAAAACTGGTAAGACCGAAAATTTAGAACATTGAATTTTTTCCTAGGGAAAAAATTTGCTGTTCCAAAAACACATACACACAACACCAACACACCACACACACAGCAACCCACACATACACCTAAAATCTTACATCTAAACCTACACTAAACTGTACATACGCCACTATCTACCCACTTACCTTAACCCAAACCCTAACCCTAAGATCCGTCATTATGGCACACACACCTCACCCACTCCCTAACCCTAACTCACCTATCCCACCCTAACCCTCACATCCACACAATTGCACACTTACCTGAACCCAACAGTAACTTTCCACCGCAGAGCTGAAAATAGCGAAACGACAATAACGGACAACCGAATTCTTTCCCTAGGAAAGAATTCAGTTATCTAAAAATTCGCTATTTTCAGCTTTCGGTTACTAGGTGTCGATATTAGAACATTCAAAGACCTGACACTTTGATGTTCTAATATAGACCCTTCTAAACAGGATAAAACATGAACTAGCATCACCATTAAGTACTCTTTTCAATCATAGCCTAACCTCAGGCTTTGTTTCTGCGGAATGGAGAACAGTAACAGTTATTCCCCTCCACAAAGGTGGCCTAGCAACAGACAAAGGGAATTACAGACCCATAAGACTGACCATCCATATCTGTAAAGCCATGGAACATATCATTATGGACCTCATAAATAAAGATATAGTTGACCTCCAAACCCTGGATCCTACATAATTCAGCTTCGCCAAGGACAGATTATGCCTGTTAAATCTGGTGGACTTCTTTGCAAATGTAACCAGGATCACTGACAAGGGCAAATCTGTGCACACAGCATACCTCGACTTGGCAAAAGTTTTTGACACAATCCCAGATTACTGACAAACTCAGCGAACTGAATGTAAACCCCTTCATTTTAAGATGGGTTGCCAACTGGCTCACAAACCAGACACACACTATCAAAGTGGGTGACTCCATATCAACCAGCAGACCTGTTACCAGCAAGTTTCCATAGGGGTCAGTGCTGGACCCCCTATTCTTTCGTATATCGTTCTCAGAGGTTCATGTCAAAACTAAGGGTTGTGGCTGACCAAGTTTGCAGACAACTGAAAACTAGGTGCAATCACTGAATCCCCAAATGATGTCAGTATACTCCAGGAGGGTCTTGCACAGACCAACAACTGGTGTATTAGTCACAGTCTCAAACTGAATACAAAAAATGCATCATCATTCGGCACAAACAGTGTCCCTTCACACTATCAAATCAACAATGCCCTAAGTACCCACAAAGTGGTAAGGGACCTGAACTCACAAGTTAACTGCAAGCTTAATTTCAACCACCATGTGTCTACTGTAGTAAGGAAGAGTTTCTACATAGCACACTTGATTAGTAAAGGCATCATCTCTAGAGTAAAAGCGGTTATAACCCTCTACACTTGGCACTAATCCAGCCCATAACTGAGTATAATGCCCTGTTTGGTATATACAGTATGAGGACCTGCAGCAACTGGAGAGACCTCAAAGGTTTCTAACAAAGAAGATCAAGGGGCTCCAGCATGTGCCATACTCAGACTGACTAAAGTCCCTGTCACTATACTCTGTGTCATATAGACTTCTTAGAACATGCCTGCAGAAGCATGGAGGTGCTTAGGAGAAATGGCAGTGGAGTTTTTGACCAGATTGTTTAATGAAATCTTGGAAAGTGAGAGGATGCCTGAGGAGTGGAGAAAAAGTGTTTTGGTATCGATTTTTAAGAATAAGGGTGATGTGCAGACCTGTAGTAACTACAGAGGGATAAAACTGATCAGTCACAGTATGACGTTATGTGAAAGAGTAGTGGAAGCTAGGTTAAGAAGGGAGGTGATGATTAGTGATCAGCAGTATGGTTTCATGCCAGGAAAGAGCACTACAGATGTGATGTTTGCTCTGACAGTGTTGATGGAGAAGTATAGAGAAGGTCAAAAGGAGTTGCTTGTGTCTTTGTGGACTTAAAGAAAGCATATGACAGGGTGCCTAGAGAAGAGTTGTGGTATTGTATGAAGAAGTCAGGAGTGGCAGAGAAGTATGTAAGAGTAGTACAGGATATGTACAAGGGTAGTGAGACAGTGGTGAGGTCTGCAGTGGGAGTGATGGATGTATTTAAGGTCATCAGCTCTGAGCCCTTTCTTATTTGCAGTGGTGTTGGACAGGTTGACAGAAGAGATCAGACAGGAGTATCAGTGGACTATGATGTTTGCAGATGACATTGTGATCTGTAGTGAGAGTAGGGAACAGGTTGAGGAGACCCTGGAGAGGTGGAGATATGCTCTAGAGAGGAGAGGAATGAAGGTCAGCAGGACTAAGACAGAATATATGTGTGTGAATGAGAGAAAGGATACAGGAATGATGAGGATGCAGGGAGTAGAGTTGATGAAGGTGGATGAGTTTAAATACTTGGGATCAACAGTTCAGAGTAATGAGTGTGGAAGAGAGGTGAAGAAGAGAGTACAGGCAGGGCAGAGTGGGTGGAGAAGAGTGTCAGGAGAGATTTGTGACAGATGGGTACCAGTAAGAGTGAAGGGGAAGGTCTACAAGAGGGTACTGAGACCAGCTATGTTACATGGGTTGGAGACAGTGGTATTGACAAAAAGGCAGGAGTCAGAGCTGGAGGTGGCAGAGTTAAATATGTTAAGATTTGCACTGGGTGTGATGATGATGATGGACAAGATTAGGAATCAGTATATCAGAGGGTCAGTTCAGGTTGGTTGGTTTGGAGACAAAGCCAGACAGGCAAGATTGCATTGGTTTGGACATGTGCTGAGGAGGGATGCTGGGTATATTGGGAAAAGGATGTTTAGGATGGAGCTGCCAGGTAAGAGGGAAAGAGGAAGCCCTGAGATAAGATTTATGGATGTGGTAAGAGAGGACATGCAGGTGGTTGGTGTGACAGAGCAAGATGCAGAGGACAGGAAGAAATGGAAACAGATGATCCAGTGTGGTGACCCCTAACAGGAACAGCCAAAAGAAAAAGAAGGGGAGACTTATGCCTGGCATACAGAGCAATCCAAGACCCAAGCCTAATGAACTTGTTGCATATCTATAAATCAAATGGGACTAGGCTACCCATTCCAGGGACCTAAATATGTCCTGTGACTTATATAGGATATGCTGGAGGAACAGATTTGTCTCCCAGCAACTGCCACATCTTTGGAACAGGCTACCAATTCATTTGAAACACAGAACCTCTATGATACTGTTCAAGAGGAACCTGGATGAGTGGATGGGGCACTGTAAATTCTTACCGCGGATAGCATCCACAATCCTAAATGCAATCTTTGGTATTGACTAGCATTTTCATGGTATTACATTGGGATGAAATGGCTAGACTTAGTAATGTCCTATGATCCTATGATCTTGGGTACTACTGGGGTTCTCTAGTCAATATGATGAGTACAGTTATGGCCTAAAATACTTCTTTAATACTTCTTTATTGACTTGTCAATACAAAAAAGCAATATTTCTCTATATTTCACCAATTTTTGTCATTTGTATCATATCATGGTTACAGTGCTGCGCTTTCATCTGCGCTAAAGCTGTGAGGCCAAATTCATACTTGTGATGCACTAGAAGCTTGGAGGTTACAGTTCTAGTCTTAAGAGCATTCTGTAGCTGATCATCCTGTTCTTACAACCTGAAATTTTCATAATAAAATCTCAAAGGGGAACCAAGATAAAATATTTCAGACATGAAACCAAGCAGGAAATGCTTTTTACACCAACTCTACCTTACAATCCTTGAAAGTTAAAATTCAATAAAGGTGTTTGAAAACAAAATCCTTGAACTCAGTCCCCTCCCCCTCAACAATGCACACATCTTCAAAGATAAATTAAAAATGTTTCTGCTTGACTTCGGCTATGTCCTGCTATTCACCAGAGTAAATTATTCCTAAACTACGTTTCCTATCTACACATACATGTCAGTGACTTTCTCTTCTCTCTTATTGTTCTGTCTTCTAGTCTTCTTAAGACAAAATGCATATAATTATATCTGACCTAATGTACTACTTCTTAACTGCACAGAATACTGATTATGTTGCCGCAAAATAACCGTGTTTATTAATATAATTATCTGTTTTATTCATTGCTATTTTGTGATGCTGTTAATATTATTTGAACAGTCTGTATATTGTAAAAATGCTATTCTAAATAGTTCTCATGGAGCTTTGAATGTAATGCTGCTAAATGCTACCTGAATATTTTGTTTGTTGTATGTGTACTACTCTCATTATTTCTCAAGGAGCTTTGCTCCACAATCTTTTGTTGAAAAGAGGCTTATTTGCCCAGTTGGACTTTTTTGGCAAACAAATGGAAATAAATAAATAAAATACATTTATTGCTACATAATGACATTTTGCATTATCCTCAATTTTAATGAGGTTGCAGTGCAATAATGGCCCATAATACCTCTTTGATGAGTAGTATAATATATTACAAATACAAATCCTACATATTTCTCATTAATACAGAAGATTCTTGTAATTGGACAAGTTGTCCCATCCCTCAGTTTAGACCCACATGTAGTAAATTGCATTATATGGCAATATTGTTGTATATGTGCTTTTACTGCTGATATCACTAGCTAAGTGCATATTGTATCCGAGACTCATGATATACTACACTGATCCTTTTCTAATAATACTTCTTATGGTTACAGAGAGATGGTCATTTAATGCTAGGTTCCATCAGTTGTCTTAGCCATTTGGATACTCTAGTTGTGTTATTCATTGCACAAAAAGTGTATATTTTGCATTTTTGAAGTTGAGAGACTCATTATGCTTCCAAACAATATTATTATTGGTATGTTCTTATGAAATGAAACCAGGAAATAATCCTCTTTAATATGAAAAAAGTAATATTGTCTGCCAGTTTTATATATTATAGCAAAGTACCCATATTTCACATGCTCTGAATGGTATGCCCATATCTGAGAATCTGTTATTTACTTTCCTTAAAAGATATTTAAGATTCTGTTATCTACTTCCCCCTAGAAGATGTCCCACAATGCAAAACAAAATGAAAGTGGAATTATCAAGAGGTCATGTCTTGAAAATACCATAATACCATGACACAGTAGAGAGATATTGTCATTTGACATTATGGTAGAATTCAGGACAGAATGGCATTCATAAATTGATAGTGCAAAGTTTAACAAAAAGTTGGCTGAAAAAAGAGTAACTTGTCCGTTCTCTTTAGAGTAAAATAAATTGAAAGCTATCAAAACAAACATATGTAATGCTGGTATGATTTTAGACTGACAAGGAGTATACCCTTCTGTATAAATGTAATCTTTTCACTCACTGTAGATGTTAAGGCATAAAAATGGCATTTAAAATTAGATTTTTTAATCTTTAAAATTCAAGATGCAATTGCTTATTTGCCTTTGGGATAGGAGCCCAGTCCAGAGAGGTACTATATTATGCCAGTAACTTTCTCTGAGAATTTCATGAATAAGTGTTGAACCATTTTGGAGACATAGGGTTTTAAACTCAAAGAGCAAAAATAGGGAAAATCAGTCAATATTTTGTGGACAGACTGGCTGGAAGTGCTCAGCAGTTAAAGAGTTATTTACTATATAATTACTGAAATGTTTTTAAAAATATCACTCACACACTGCATGTTTTTGTACTGGATAGAATGGTTAAATTAAGCAATATAAGGTGTAACTACAAATTGTTTTGGGGGGGTAGACTTGGTGTTAGCTACTCTTAAAGCTTTATTGACTGTGGCATAGCAATTAGTACTGTTGCTTCACAGTGCTTGGTCTCCTATTCAGTTCTCCAAATGGGAGCCTTCTGTGGAGACAGTGTAAATCCTCCTTGAGCATGGGTATTTGTCAGGTTCTCCAGCTTCCTTGCACAGCCCAAAGACTTACTATTGGTGGATTGATCCTCCTCCTACTTTTGTATAATTGCACATGTCCTAGAGTGAGTGAGTGAGTGAGTGTGTGTGTGTGTGTGTGTGTGTGTGTGTGTGTGTGTGTGTGTGTGTGTGTGTGTGTGTGTATCTGTGTCTGTGTGTGTGTGTGTGTGTGTGTGTGTGTGTGTGTGTGTGTGTGTGTGTGTGTCTGTGTGTGTGTGTGTGTGTGTGTGTGTGTGTGTGTGTGTGTGTGTGTGTGTGTGTGTGTGTGTATCTGTGTGTGTGTGTGTGTGTGTGTGTGTGTGTGTGTATCTGTGTGTGTGTGTGTGTGTGTGTGTATGTGTGTGTGTGTGTGTGTGTGTGTGTGTGTGTGTGTGTGTGTGTGTGTGTGTGTGTGTGTGTGTGTGTGCACGTGTGTGTGCGTGTGCATGCGTATGTGATGTATGTGTTTGTGTGTGAGCATGCTATGATAAAATTACTAATTATATAACTCCTACCCTTTGTAACAAGAATCAAGGTCCACAACTTATGCTCAACAACTATTTAGCAATAAAAAGGAGAAAAATGCCACCAAACTGGTACTATTCATGCTAACAAACATTTTCCCCCCATATTCTTGGCATCCTTTTATATTTATAGAAATAGCCACCATTTAGTGCATAACTGGCTACTCTAATGCATGTATGCATCCAGCAAAGCAGTGTTTTCCTCATGATGACATGTACAGCAGATGCTGTAGGGATCAGCCAAACCCAAATTCTATAAGCTGCAAGACAGGCATGTATCCTTGACCAAACAAAGGCCCAAGCTGCCTACTGTACTATAGAACAAGTAACAATTCCATGATAAGAATAAGTAGGCTTGGGACTATGGAGAAGATTTCCTGCGGTTGTGCAATTATCAGAATATTGTTCTGTTGACACTCTTCTGCTACCAAGATTTTGCTGAGATCACAGCACTAGAACTGTCATTATTATTTTTATAAACCCCATCAAGTGGAACTGTGATTATGACGTTGTTTCTGTAGCTGCATTTCCAAGTGGAACTTTTACACATTGGCATTGTTTCTGCAGTTGCAAACTCCAAAGCTTGTCTTGTTTCTATAAGCCAAGATGTTGGCATATAAGTTTGTATTATATTTCACTATTGTTTTCTACAGCTGAAGCACCAGAAGGACTAAAAAAACATAATACAAATTTAGGTAGCAAAGTCTGTGACTGTGCATGTTTGTGTCTGTGTCTTTTTCTGTGTGCTCTTCTAATCACACTCAGAAACCAGCATTTATTATTCCCGATAAGCTAGGGCAAGTAAAACAAAGTGGAAGTATGGGCTCTGTGGTTTCAATCTATTTTTGACTATAGTCCTAACAGCTCAGTCTATACATTTTATTATGAACATGGAAATAGCCAAGCCATCTTCGCTATATCCAGATTGATAATATGAAGGTGGGCTATCAGGATTATGGCCAGAAACAGACTGAAACTATAGAATTCATGCTATACAGCAATTAGAATTGTTCACCTCTGTGTAATACCACACAGAAGCCAGTGTTTAATGTTGCCTGGTAATCCCTTCCTCCCTATTTCCTGTATTCATCCAGGCTTCTAGCACATGGGCTGTCTGTTTGAATGTAATATACTCAAAGGCCATTCATTCACATGCAAGTACGCTTCCCATTCACACTACAAATGAGGTGAAGAACGTCAGTAATTTTTTTTGTATTTTTGATATGAAGTTTCTGTTTAACTATTCATAATGCCTCTCCAGTTGACAGTATGTACAAAACATATCATGTATATGCTGCTTTTATCATAGTAAATAGGAACAAAAAAGTAAAAATGCATTTGTAAGGTTATTAAATGTCCCTTTAGACCTCCATACCCCCCCAGCCTTCAGCATATTCTTGTACCTCTGTCAGGAACCACGTGGCACTGATCATCTAAAGAAGGCAGAATTTCAGTTTAGACAGAGTTTTAAAACATATACATTTTCTACCCTAACTGAAATTGGCAGTAGACCCAGATCAAGCACTAGGCAACCTAGGCAGTCACCTAGGGCCCACTGGCTCAGAGGGGGCCCACTGGCCAGGGGCTAGGGCTGCCACAACATTTATTTTTTAAGAGAATGAATGCCCTTTGCATCTGTGGGTCCTTGCGTGTGTTGATGCACAAACCTCCCATCTGTTGTTTCTTCTTTTCCGCATCCATGAGCAGAATTTAAACATAATGAAGAATTCTCCTGAATCACTAAGAGTAATGTGGTAGCATTAGTAGGCAAGTGTGTGTGTGTGTGTGTGTGTGTGTGTGTGTGTGTGTGTGTGTGTGTGTGTGTGTGTGTGTAAAATGTCCTAGTTAGGTTTAACCTTTTGCTCTAACCTCCTACCTTAGATATAAGAGAGACAACCAAAAGAGTACCAACTACTAGAAAGGGGATTTTCAATTTTCAAACAAGTGAGTTTCAGTGCATTTCAAAGGAATTCATTTTCAATGTTTTTTCAAGTTATTTTTCATTTCATTTCATGGAATTATGAGCTTCAAAGGTTTTTTGTTCAAGGAAATTAAGAGGAAGAGGAGTTTATTGCTGCCTGCTCATCTAAAGTCTGTTTTCCATGTTGTAGCTTAGGTTTAGCAAATGGTTACCAATGTTTTGGTGAATTTGAAGAAAGCATTAGTAGCAAGCAACTTGGTGCATACTCTACATTTGATGAAGAAGGAGGCTGTGGCTTTACTCCCACACCATGATGATGTAAGATACTGTGTCATACTTTTAAGGGGGGGTGTCCTGAATGTGTGAATGTTTGTCCTGTTGGTGAGCCACTGTCCTGCTGTTGGTTTGTTTTGGTGCCATCATTTTCCTATTAACAGCTTACCATTATACCATTTTTTTTTAACCACTAATTTTTTCTTCTAAGGCAGCAAATACACTGATTTTTGACTAAATAACACTAAAATATAAAGTTGTTTGCTAGTAGCAACCTCTTATCTCTTCTCTTTTTTTATTTTCAGCAAAATCAGCAAAAATTACTGAAATTTTAGGAAATATTTAAAGAAAATTATATTGGAACCAAGGAAATTCTTTGTCTGTAAAATATTCCTTAAATTAAAATTAATTCATCTGTAATTAATTTTAATTAATTTTAAGGAGGTGGGTTTCACAATAATTGATATCTTAACATAACCCTAGAGTAATTGATGGAGTCATAAAGAACTATGCCCCTACCTTTGTCCGGCTTCATTATTCATTATTCACAATCTTCATTCTTTATTAAATTATATTAATGTGATCTACTTTTATTAATTTTAACTTGCAAATTGTAAATATCATCAATGATTGCCTTCTCTAAAATAGCAAGAGTTAGGTTCAAAGGAGGACTAAAGATACTTTTTTTTTTCTTAGGGCCACCTACGTGACTATTAGTGAGAGTGGCATTAACCAGGCCTTTGTCCTTGTAATAAAGAGCCAGATTTAATTTTCTAAAATACATTTTGGTTTCCAATAACACATCCACCAGGTTAAAATTCCTCGAGGGGACAAATTTCAAACCTTTTGAAAAAAGAGATAAGTGATTGTGTGCAATTTGAATGTCAGTGTAGTTAGTAATGTGAAAGTTCTTGAAAGTATTAACTATTTTGTTAGCATCTGCTGCCTGTATTGTCTGAAATTGTTTTGCTTCAACACTTTGAAGTGGGGTGCTGTATGGTTTGTCTGACCTGAATCTAAGGGTCTCATTTGCTCCCACCTCGATCTGTAAGGGAACTTTTTGGGGAAAAAAACTTCTTGTGTTCTAACTTGTGAGTGACCAAAATTTGTTTTAGTAAAATAAACATTTTTTTTAATCTGAACTAATATTAAAAGATTTTTTAATTGGGTAAGCTTTCTTCCTAGAATACTGGTCCAGGTCCCTTTTTAGTTTCTTAACCTTTCTTTTATAAGTATTACTACATTTATTTTCCTCTATTTTAAACTGCTTATGGTAAAAACCTCCCCAGTAATCAAAAATCAAATCATTTAAAATGTCAATATTAATCTTATCAATGTCTGATAAAAGCTGGTCTAAGTTAGCATCATTAAATTTAATAATCAACTACAATAACTCAAACACAAACTTGTCAAAGAGTTCATTAACCTATTTAACCATATTGTCTTTAAATTCCAAGCCCAAAGGGTATTTACATGGTCTCGGACCTTGTGGCACTATTTTAAATTCTAAACACTTAAGTAGACATGCATTGTCAATTTGCAACTGTTTGACCTTAGACAATTTCTTTTCAAACAATATAATAAAATCCTTCAGGGTACAAGAGCTAATATCAACATTAAAACTGAAATTAAAATTATTGTCCAAAAAATTGTCCAACCCAAAAAAGGAACCCTTTGAAATAGGGTTATCATTATTATTGTTATTTTCAATCTCAAGGGGATACTTTTTCTAATTAACTTAATTAATTGATTTATTGGTGGAGTTATATATGCTCACTTTTTTTTCCTTCTGAGATACTGATGAAGTCCATTTATTATGGGATGAAAGCACTCAATCACAGCACTTTACAATAAAAGTTTATTCTGCTTTGAAGTCCTTTAGACTGGTGCAATATAGTTTATAGTTGCATTGTATGATAATATAAAAATGCTATTAGCTTTATGATTTTTTCAGACATTGAATGTATTTGCTTAAAGTTGGTTGGAATATCCCACCACAAACAGTGACCTCCCAAATGGCTGGATTACTGCTGGATTGCCTGTAGTTAAACTGCATGGCTATAATAGTGCTAGCTATTCATTCACCAAACAGGTGTTCCTAGCTTGCAGAATCATTTGTGATTCTTAAAGAACTTCAAATATTACAAAAAGAGGTAAATGGCAACCTGCAGTGGGCTGCCTGTAATATTTAGTTTAATGCCGGGAGAACAAGGCAGCTTCTTCTTCTTCTTTTGGCTTTTCCTGGTTAGGGGTCACCACAGCGGATCACCTTGTCTGCTCATGATTGGCAGTGGAGTTTTATGGTGTCAAGTTGCCAGCCCAGCGCCTAACCTTCCACAGAAGGCACACACACACACACACACACACACACACACACACACACACACACACACACACACACACACACACACACACACACACCTAGGGCCAATTTAGAGTGTCCAATCCATCTGCAGCATGTCTTTGGGATGTGGGAGGAAACCAGAGCACCCAGAGGAAACCCATGCAACCACAGGGAGGACATGCGGACTCCACACAGAAGGCACCCCAGCCGAGGATCGAACCGGAGAACCTCTTGCTGTGAGGTGGCAATGCTAACCACTGCACCACTGTGGCCACCCCAGGGAGAACATGGCAGCTAACATCAGCTAATTCTATACCTGGCTGGGTGTAAATAAAGATGCACTGATAATGGGGGTATGCCAGTTTCAACAAAAGCAGTTTTTAAATAAGACAGAATAGCCTGTAAGGTGACATTAATTTTTCTCTGTAGTCTCACAAGGTGTAAATGCACATGCCATGCATGCAATATTGCCCAAAAGAGTGTGTGTTGTGGAAATAATGCCCATCCAGGGGTGTTATGCAGCATCAGGCCTCTACACCCCTAGAAGGACATTATTTCCACAGTAACGCACACCTTGGATGACATTATTACACTTGGAGAATGGGCAATCTGCAAAATTATTTTGGATTTGTTTTTTTTTTTATGTTATATACATTTTTTTCTATATTGTTTGATGTAAAATAGGTTGTCCGCCTAATGAATCAAACTTGCTTTACTATTTATTTTTGGTGGAGGAAGTATTTTAAGTCAGAAAGATAAGATTTGTAATTATTTAATATCTAGACACACATACAAAGCATAAACATATAGACTGACACACACACACACACACACACACACACACATACACATATACAGTGGACAAAGCCAATAATCGGTGGACAAAGGCCCAGAAATAGGGACAGATTTTAAATATTGTTCTTTCAAGCTTATAACATTGCTAGAATGGTAGATTTTGGGTTAGTGTGCATTTTCTGAAGGGAATGAAGACTGAAACTCAAAGAAGTGACTTCAGTTCTCAATGGTTTGCTAGAAAACTACAAATTTTATGAGGAGTAGAACAAAAATATGAGGCAAAAAGCTGAATATTCTGCAAAAATCTGGACAGTTGAGAGGCATGACGTAGGCACACATAGACACTTTGTTTATCCTACCAGTTTCTGCTTGTGAATAGATAAATGAAACACACACATACACAATGCAAGCATTGCAACTCTTTGCACTACACACTCATCCCTACCTCTTTTACTGTTTCTGTTTTTGCTTTCAGTGGGGATTAAAGTCAGTCAAAAATGCCTATTATGAGTTTCATAGCTCTTATTCTTTAACAAATTGATGCTGATGGACTGCCTGTTGCAGTCAATATTCTCATCTAGTTATCTCACACACACACAATTTTTTTTTAGTTTTTTTATTCATTTTATGCTTGCTATACAGCAAAGCGCTGTTTACTGAGTGTAAAAAAATACCAGCTGTTTGCTTCTTAACTGTCCAAGCTTCAAGCAGTGGACTTGTTTTTCAGCAGATATTGCCTGTTCATTAACACCCTGCTGGATAATGTTCGTTCTCCACTCAGGTTTTACAATTTGCCCTTTCTCTAAGATGGAATAATCAAATCCTCTCTTACTTGATATTACTGGGCTATGGGAATAAGCAACATTTGTTATCAAGAGAGCACAGATTATCTTTGTCTCTGTTTTGATAATGCCTTTTTCCAAATGCTGTTATAATGGGAAAAGATTACCCAAATTTTAAAACAGAGTTTACTCAGTAAGCTACTGCATTTCCCAATTTTCCCAACTAATTGAAAATTAATGTATGGAAATATACAGTTTTATCACACTCCACAAGTAGTTGCTTATCCAAAGGGAATCATGACTATGGATATTCTAACAATCAAATCACTGAATGGTACAGAAAAACGTTGGAGCTGGCCATGAAGTCTCCAGACATTAACATAGCCAAGACTATGCAAGCCGCAAACATGACAGAGACTCTGAACACATTTAAATGGCCTGAAATACAAAGCACAAATGAGGATGCAACTTCTCCAGTTACTGTAGTGCACATGATCTCTCTGTCATTACAGAGCACCTTATATTAAACACTCTTTTTTTCCTAGAACCCCTGAAGATTTAACACTCAGGACAAAGATGTGTGTATGTGCTATTAGCTGATATTCTAGACTTATATCTGCACTTTCTGAACATGTTGTCATGTCAGATTCGTACACACTTAAAATAAGGATATTGCAGACCGCACTTCTGTGGATGAAAGAGATTAGTTGATCAATCCACTCGCCCAGTTAACAAACAAACAAGCATATTAATTAATTAACTTGAATGCTATCTTCTGTCACGGAATGCATTTCTGGTTGTATCCACCTCTCTTGGTATTTCATATAGAACTCAAGACTGTCATGACCAAACAAGACAAATGTCACCTAGGGCTGTCACTGAAAGGCTCAGTATTACCTATGAAACAAGACATATCTCCATTTCACATTGCTAATGCACCATGCTTCAAATTGTTTATTCCATCGATGCTCATCAGTTTATAGTTGTTTCATTCAAAATGTTTCTTCATTAAGGTGAAGGTGTTCAGGAAGCAGGCAGTGATTTATCTTACTATAAACCAATGTTTGTTGTCATTCGCACACAGTTATTCTTTTACAGTCTTAGATTGGCATTACAGGATTATTTTCAACCTGTAACCTATTGCAGGCAGTTGTTGGACTGACTCAGAATTCTGGAATGCTGGCCAGTGGCCACAGCCAGAGTAGGAGGTAACATTTTGCACATTATTAATGTTTTAATCAGTACACATCACTGCATGGTGCAGACTGTTATGCTATTTTCCTAAGTTTAAGAGGGTCTTGAACCTTATTGAGCTAATCAATGGACTGGGACCTCCATGTAGTATTTGAATCTGTTGAAGTCATTGTATTTTAGGTTTGAAATTGGACAGGTGCATTGGGAAACTTATTTCTTTCTTTCTTTCTTGGGGTTCTAGAAAGCTGAAACAGATAACTTAAGAGAAGATGTGATATCCGTAATGACTACCATTATAGCTAATTGAAATTTTGGAGTGCAGATATAGCTTACAACCTTCTGGTTAATGTTGAAATAATTAAGTTCTTCTCCATAAATATCAAGGGGGTAATCTCTCTTTTTTTTAATTTACCTAAATTTTATGGGTTTCTAACACCATGATGGGACTGGACCCCATGCCCATGTCTAGACATCTGTGGAGTTCATGAAATTAGCATTGTTTCTGTCTTGAATGTTAGCCAGGAGGGCTGTTCTTAGCACCTGCAATGTACCTATAATTGTCTCATTCTGCAGTTCATACAGGGTTACATGAACTGGTAGCATATGCAAGTACAATTATAAATTATGTTTTATTTGTCCTGTTCCATGTACTGCTGTCTGGGCATCTTCATTCCATGTTACTCTTCTTTCTGCTTAAGAATCCTGGTTTCTAAGTCCTTGGGTCTCTCATTACATAAGAAATTATAATAGCCCAGTGTAGCTCAGCCAGAAGTTATTGCAAATCTCTGGCCAACAAATTCAACCTCAGGTTTCACCTCCCTGTCACCCCCATTCTCCCCCACCACTTCAGCACCAAAGAACAGGTTGCCATTCCACACTCTAAAGCTAAAAACATGGCTTCAGTGGGACCTGACAATATGCCAGGCTGCCTCTAAAACAGCTTAAATCAGGACTTATCAGGCCCATTAGGATCTATGTGTTTAACTACATCCTCTGGACTGTGTTTGTCCCAATAGAGTGGAGGACAGTAACAGTCATCCCTCTGCATAAAGGGGGACCATCTACTGGCCTAGGAAATTAAAAACCCATATGTTTGGCTAGTCTTATATGTAAGGCCATGGAAAGAATAATCATGGACCTAATAAATAATGACATAGGAAACCTCCAAACACTGGACCCAACACAATTTGTCTTTGTCAAGAGCAGGTCATGCTTACTGAATCTGGTGAATTTTTAATATACAATAGCTGGTTTCTCGCCAGCTTTCTCATAATACTCCTGATCTATCCCAAACAGGTGCCAATTTTTAGCTATGATGCTGTGTATCCCATTAAAATGTAACTTGTATGACAATACCAAAGGTTTCCTAAAATTAATTTCTTTATCTAGGCTATTCATGACCCTGTTGGATTAGTTATTATGTGTTTCTAATAAAGGAAAATAACACCTCTCACTTCTTTCCCTCTCCACTTTAGAGAAAATCGCTGTGAGAAACACCTCAAACATTATCCTCAATTTATTGCATTCATCCTTAAAACAAGTGTCCTCATTAACCATCTGGGCCAGCCTCGCACATTGGCCCTTAGCCAATGTCCGCTTTTGATGAATCGGGTGCCAGCTACTAAAGTGTAAAAGGGAATTGGAATAGGTAGGTTTCCTATAAAGGGTAGATTCAAATTTTTGGGCCAGTTTGTTTTTCTAGATGAAGATGTCTAAATGTGAACCTTTTCTGAGTTAGCTTCCATTGTAAACTTTAAAAATTGGATCAGTTCTTTCAATTTATAAATGGTACCACTGAATCTATCACCAGTGTCTACCCAAAAAATAATGATGTCATCCAGGAAACATCTATATAAAGACCAACAATCTCTGTATTCAGATGTAAAGACCAGGGTAGTTTCCCAATATGCTATTACCATACTGGCAAAAACAGGGATGCATGACACACCCATAGCTACCACATTTTTTTGCCTTAATGGAAAGACCCTTAATTTTTACATCAGCAGGTGCAATGGTCAAATGTGGCCACTGCTCTCAATGCAGATATATACTTGAGGCTTCTGACATATATTTAGAAGGATTCAGAACTATCATACTGGGTTGTAAATATTACTGTGACAGTGGGGGGGGGGTTATTTACGTGGCTAAGTGTCAGCAATGTGAATGTTTTTATATAGGAAAAACATCAAGATCATTTAAAAATATGTCAACACCAGTATGATATCTCTAGGAAAGATTAACAAAATGCTTTATTTAGACATATTAAGAGCTTTCTGAAACATTTTTTCAAGTTCATTGCAACAGACCACATAATTATGGGACCCAGAGCAGGACCATCAGACTTGTATTTAGAATGCAAGGAATTAAGATGGCAGTTAAGATGTAATGCTGCCATTTTCCCGGTCTTAATGGAATGATTTCTATCAGAAGTTATCTAAAGTTGAAAGCCATATTTGCCATTTAGAACTTTATTTTTTTTCACAAACTCAGACTGTATTATTACAGTGGCGTGGACAGTACATATGGAAAAATATTTATTGTGTTTTGTATTTGATTTTTAGGCAATTGGCTTGAGCTTTATGGACAAAATGTGTCTTAACTGACTTTCATTTGTTTTACTTGATTTTTGTCATGTGATTTTGTTATTGTATTTAAGGTGAGGTAATCCATGAATTCTTATTCTGAGGAAGTCCAGTTTACTATAGATGAAAACACCTAATGTTTTAATAAAACTGGTGGTGCAGTTTACAGAAGTTACTTTCTTTTGTTTTTTATCAGTTTATTATTTTTGTGTATTACTTAAGAAAAAAAGATCTGGGATCACAAGTTGACTGCGACCTTAACTTTGACCACCATGTGTCTACTGTAGAAAGGAGGGCTTTCAATGTAGCACACTTGATTAACAAAGGCATCGCCTGTAGAGCAAAAGTGGTTTAACCCCTCTATACTCATTAATCAGGCCCATTATTGAGTATAATGCCCGTTTCGGCGTATACCATACGAAACACCTGCAGCAATTAGAGAGACCTCAGAGTTTTCTAACTAAGAAGATCAAGGGACTCCAGCACATGCCTTACACAGACTGAATAAAGTCTCTGTCACTATACTCAGTATCATATAGACTTCTTAGGGGAGACTTATGCCTGGCTTAGCCAGCAACCTCTGATCCAAACCTAATGAATTTGCTGCACATCCGTAAATCAAATGAAACTAGAGCTACCCATTCCAGGGACCTAAATATGGCCTGCGACTTGAATAGGATGTGCTGGAGGCACAGATTTGTCTCCCAGTGACTGATACATCTTTGGAATAGGCTGTCAATTCATGTGAAGCAAAGCACCTCTATGGCTCTGTTAAAAAAGAACCTGGACAAGTGGATGGGGCACCATAAATTCTTACTGGGGATAGCACCCACAACCCTCCTGGAAATGGGCAGTCACCATTAAGTACAATCCTGGGTATTGACTAGAGTATCTATGGTATTACATTAGAAAGAAATGGCTATGCTTAAAATGACCTCTGTGTCGATAGCCTAACGGAGAGACAAGATAGCACAGAAGTTAAGGTATTCACCTCCCATGCCCAAGGTACAAGGTTCACTCCTGACCTCCAGCCAATGCCTGTTTGGCCTTTGCATTATCTCCTTGTGCTTCCATGGGGGTCTTACCCCAAAACACAGTGAATGTTTCCATCTGAAACTTCGCAACGAATGATTGAATGGAAGATAAGAAATTCACCCCGGGGATCACATCTGTGGCTCTGCTTGACAGGGGAATAGGAAAATAATTTTCTTGGGTGGCTAGACTTATATAGGTGCCAATAGCCTAGTACCTACCTATGAACCTACGAACCTAGTAACCTCCTATGATGATCCCTTTATCATGACTCAGTTGCAAAGTGTTTTGCCACTGTTTCATAATCACTATGGTGTAATTGAACAATGCAGGGTGTCACTTATACATCTGTAACGGGTCTATATCACTTCAGCGAAAACCCTTTTATGCAAATACGAATATGTCGAACCGTATCACACGAAGTACATAAACCTTGAACATCCAAAACCGTGAATTCCGAAATGTTGATTTGTTTTGGTTGGCCCATCTGCGGTATAGCTCCGTAAGGTAAGTGTGCGATAGATAAGACCTAGGGTTAGGTAAGTGCATAGATAGGCAATGTGTGTAAGATTTAGTGTAGTGTTAGATGTAGGTTTTTTTTTTTAAGTGTATGGATAGTGCATAGATAGTTGTGTATGTGGGGTTTAGAATAGTGTTGGAAATGGGGTTTTGTTAAATGTATGTATGTAGATTATTTCTTTTGTTTGGGTGATGTCTGTAGGGTTTGGTTAGTGTATGTATGTGGTTTATTTATTTTGTTTGGGTAGGTACTAAGTAGCGGGTGGTGAGGTTGGCTAACTATGTCAGTTCAATAGTTTATTTTTTGCGGTTTAGTGCATTCGGGATTTTCACGGTTCGAGGTATAGGGGTCGATGTATGGGTGTTCGGGTAAAGGGGTTTTCGCTGAAGTGATATAGACCCATCTGTAACATTCCATAATCCATGAATGTGGTATACTATTGAATGCATTTTTTGTAATCTATCCCTGCCATACTTAGATTCTTCCCCTTTTTACAGTTCACTGTTATGGCTTTGTTTAACAATGGATTATCCTTTGTTCCATAGGATTTTCTTTTATTACCTTTTTGTTCTATTGCCATGATTATTTGTTTAGATATCAATAAACTCTGCCTGGATGAATTCATGTATATAATTTACATATTTGTTGGAAGGCAAGTTATTGCTCTATACTTCTTAGGATGACTTACAAGTTTATCCTTAAAAAGGAGGATGCTTTTTCCTGTTGTTAAACAGGCTAATGCCTGTTCAGGATGTGCATTGCTTTGTTTCCCAGTTCTCTCTAAAACCTTTTTGGGTCATCAGTGAGCTGCTTGTTTTGTACTTTTCCTTGGTGGGGTAATTCCCCTGTGAAATGAAACCAGTTGTGATGTAATCTCTTGGGTGTTTGCCACTGTATGCAGCATTCCAGAACTGCCCGTGAGCCTGAACTGGAATCATTAACTTTAGTGAAACAGAAGAAACAGGTTGCCGGCCACAGCCATACTTTCAGAGAAGGATAGGGGTGACAGTTTTGATTGAGAAGATTCCACAGCCTCAGATCATTGATTTTTTGTTGGACCCCTGAGGGTGCCATATCACTTGTGCTAGGTTGTGTTAGGTCGCTTGGGAAGTTAGCGTCCGTGTATCTCTGCACTTGATACCACTTCACATTTTTTTTGGACACTTTGGAATAAGCCAACATACCACTTAAATCTAAGTTATACTTCATAGTAAAAGACAGCTTGCAGTCTGAAGGACCCAGGCTTATTTGAACTAATGGAATCTGGGGCTGGGAAGGACCAGTTCAGGGGAACAAAAGTTGAACGAGAGCTGCTGTTATGTTTTTGCCTGTCAAGAAAAATAATATATCAGCCACACCTGAAAACTGCCTCAAAGCACGATTTGATTTGCATATACATTTCTTAGCCTTCTATTTCAGAATTCTGTGTTTGTTGATTGAGCACTATTTTTCATTCAAATTATATATATAATTTGAATGAAATATCAATGACCCAGAAGAGCGAATGAAGAAACAGCTATAATTTTAGACTGAATTGAAAATAATCAAAACAACAAATAAAACTATTTTTTACAGGGGGGCTACCCCCTGGTAATGGTAAATCCCTTGACCCCACTACGAACCTTTCAGCTCTGATCTTCCTTAAATATAACTCAATACATTCCTCAAAATGCATGCATAAAATGGGGAAAGCTGAAACAAGGAAGTCATGCTGGGCTACCTTAAGTTCACATGCAGTATTAAAAGATAATTCTAAGGTGGTTAGGTTGGAATAATTGCAGAATATTTTAAACTTTCAGTATTGAAGGGCTACAACAGTTACAATAAAAGAAAAGGATCTTTAAGTTTCTTTACTCTACTATCTAAAATCACAGCAGTACTCTCCATGAAGACACTCCACTGTTACAGATCAGTTCAGTCAGAAGAACCTCTGAAGACATTCCAGGAGTAAGTATTGTCACTAAGGAGCAAACATGAAAGCACTAAAAAAATAGTTCAATATACTGTTGTCTATATATATCTGTATAAATTTAAGACCCTGATTTTAGCTATACCATTTGTAATTTTATAATTAAGGAAGATCAGAGTTGAAAGGTTTGTTGGTGCCCTTAAATCACTGTCCTATGTTTATGATGTAAACAAGAAGAGCATGGAGATGTAGTCCAGTAAGTGTATTGGACTACATTTTACATCCATTATTATTTCCATTATGTTAAATGTTGTAATTAATTAAGGACATTCAGTTTTGTGTTCTTACAATATTATTGTCTGAAACTGGTGTATAATTTTTAAATAAGAAATAAAACATGGCTGCATTAAGGAAACATGGGTCTTTGGACCTCAAATGAGGTATACAGTTCTAAGCCAGTAGTGAAGAGTAACTATTTATTTATCTGAAACAAGGTAGCAGGGATCTTATTAGTGCTGCATTCTCTTACTGTAGTTCTTCTTTTTTGGTAGATTATATCAGCTGCACAGACTATCTTCTTGTCCTTTTTAAAGGTCCTTGTAAAGGCTACAGCAAAACTGTTAAAACACCATCTCATCCAAAACAAAGTGTCATGTAGGAATCTTCACATCATCGTCAAGGCTTACAGCACCTCCGCTGGCCTTATTTCTTTTATCAGCAGCATCTACCACAAGCTAAAGACTGTTTGCATAATGGTGCCTTTTTCATTGAATTTACAAAAGATTTTGAAAATGTCTACCACAACCATTGTCTCCCAATATTACCCATCTTCATCCTAGATCCAATGGTTTAGATGGTTCAAACACTATTGTGTTAACCATACAGTTTGTAAAACCTCCCACCCTTCTGTTTCTCAGTCAAAAAATCCCACCTGGAATTCCATAAGACTACATTTACAAACCAGTCCTCCTCTCACTGTTTATCTATAACATCTCAGACTTCCTTAACTCGGATAGCTGTCAGTGGTGTGCTGACATCTGTTCCCTAAGTCCCTCCCTCAAATGAGTCCTTCCTTAGTTGGCCACAGTATCTGCTCATAGCAAAAAAAATTACCTAAGACCAATCTGGGAAGAAACTAACTTCACCCCCACCCCTGTGAAATCTCTTCAAGCATCCCCCATTTATCAACAGGAAGCAGCCCCTGGTGGTGCTCTCTAAGGTCAAAACCACTGCTTCAAAGCCCCAACAATATCCTCAGTTGCTTCTTAAATAGCCTAAAACATGATCTAACAGGACCACTTGAGGCACACTTCAACTACACCCTAAAAATAGGTTACATGCCAGGTAAATAATAGCCACAATAGACATCCCTCTTCATAACGGTGGATCATTAATTAACCCCGGGAACTGCTGACCCATTAGTCTGACAAGTCTAATATGCAAAGCCATGGAACAAATTATCATGGAAATGATCAACAAAAACATTGGCAACCTACAGACACTGGACCCATCCCAGTTTGGCTTTAAGAGAAGGTCTTGTTTACTCAACCTCTTTGAGTTCTTCAAGAGGGTCAACAAGGCTATGGATGAGGGGAAAACAGTGCATACTGCCCACCTTGACCTGGCATTTGATGCAATACCCCACTTAGGTATGGTTGACAAACTCTCAGAACTAGGCATAAATTCCTATATAACTACTGGATTGCTGGCTGGCAGACAGATAGGAGAAAAGAAGTCAGGATTGGTGAGACCACCTCTACCAGGAGACCAATCACCAGCAGAGCACCCTAAGAATACGTGTTGGGCCTACTCCTGCTTGGCATCTACTTCTTGGAAGTGAAGGCTAATGTTAAAGGCCTCTGGCTCACCAAGTTCCCAGATGACTGTAAATTAGGAGCTATCATAGAAACCCCCTGTGGTACCAACATCCTACAAGAGGGTCTAACACAAACAAATGGATGATGCCAAAGCCACTGATTAAAACTCTGTGCAAAGAAATGCATTCTAGTGCTGTTTGGGAAATAATCCACCCAAGTTAATTACTCAATCAATAAAACACTCCTAACAGCTGGTCTGATAGTTAGGGATCTAAGAACATATGTAGACAGTAATCTAGCCTGCCTTCGACCAACACACAGCCAAGGTAGTAATAAAACCATTCTATGTTACCCAAATCATAAACAATGGTATGGCGTCTAGGTCCAAGGAAGTTATATTACCACTCTACTCAGCCATTATGAGGCCCTTCATTGAGTACACTGCCCCCTTTGGCAGATACTTAACCAGGTACTTGCAACAGTTGGATCCCCCTCAAAGGTTCATCACCAGGAGAATGCTGATATGAATACCCTGCCCTACAAAGATCACCCTAAACCCTATCTCTGTACTTAGTCTCCTACAGGTTACTGATAGGCAGTCTATTACTAGCATATACGGCATCCTCAGCTCCAGCTCTGATGAATCTATTGCACATCCTCAAAACAAACAGCATCAGAAAAGGAGCTGAACTTTATCTGCGAAATAGATAGAATATGGAGAAACAGATATCTGCCTCAAAGGATCCACATGCTGCAAGGGTGAAAAATCAAACATTCACACCTGTTCTGGTCCTCATGGCTCTGATGGACACAGGTTGACAGTGAGTAAATTAATCCCCAACTAACATACCACCCCATAACCCTTAGCTGCCTCTTTACTAACCTACCCACCATATACGCATCCAAGGAACTGGGGGATAAAATGGGACAGAGTTACATGTCCAGATTTGTAAAGACCCTGGTGATCATCAGCCTAGTATAAACCTATGAACCAGCCTAATGCTCCTATGTATATATAAAGGACTAATATCATCTGATGCTTTGACCACTATTACTTCCCCAGCTGACAACTATTTTAAACAAATCCAACAATATAGATATCTAGGACTTTAGCAGTGTCATACTTTATCCTTTGATGTTTACCCGTTTAAAATTGTTTGTAAGTTCCAGACATCCATTAAAATATACTTATTATAACTTAACCGAGGAAACCCATAAACTACTCATCAAAGCAACCACCTTAGCTTAATGACCTCCATGTAGCTGCCAGCTCTTCCAAAAATAATAACAAATTGCAAAAACTTATAAATAAAGGACACTTTTTCATGTGTTCACCCAAAAAGGTTAGATAACACAGTTTATCTTTGCAGAAAGTTAACATGCTCCCAGCTCACCTCCAGACACATCCTGCTATTCCGACCTAATGTTTATATTGTTCGGCATCATTGCCACTCGACAGCAGATGCATTCTCCAAAATCTCATTCAAGACAACTATGTCAGTGCTAGAAATGTATCTAAGCTATCTGAATATGTAAAAAGATCTGAAAGCCAATTTCATTAATATTACTAAATTTAGTTGAAACTAACCTTGCAATTCCATATTTCTAACCTCCATAATATTCTATCCTTAGCACTGGCCAACTCATCTTCCTCCCAGAGATCCATTATTCAAAGCTCTTTTACATACTAGAATCAGTCTTCCAGCAACATAACTCCCTGCTTCTCAGCTGGAACTACCTAAAGGTAGTTCAACCTATTTCATTCAGGCACTTCATCTATATTTGTATATTCGTATATATCGTATTGTTTCAAGCCTTCAGCGAAAACTGCATAACTATGTATTAACAATTTTAAAAAGTCTATGCTGAAAAGCGATGCTCATGCACCAACATTTCAATAATAAAAAATGGCTTCAAAACCACTCTGCTGGAGTAGAGGAATAAGGCCCAGCTGACCCAGGATAGATTAGTGGCTTGGGAGAGTGACGGAGTGGCAGGGGAAGGGAGGTGTGTGTCCATCATGGGTGGAAAGGGACTCATTTATATGCTCCTTAAGGGGAGGTGTAGTCCAAAGAGGGCAGTTGCCCTTGCAACATGATCAACAAGTGTGGAGTGCAGTGAAAGGGAAGTGGGTACAGCATAAGCAACACCCCCCCCCCGGACAAAAGCACAGATGAGCCAAGCTCCCAGGATGCTCTTAAGATCCATGACTAGTCCCAGCAGTATTGAAGTAAGTTGGGGGTTAGGAAGATGGTTGGTAGAGGCAGCATGGAAGTGGGGCACTGGGGGCCACAGGCTAGTATAGGTGAGGTCCAAAGGGACCAAAGAATAAAAATAAAGACATGGCTTATAAGTCTGAAACAAGCTGATCCACTCCTTGTCAAAGAAACTATTTCTTTCTTTCAGGTAAATAATGTGGATTGTTGCCATACTGGCTTAAGTATTTTTAGAGTCCCTTTTAAAGCAGTTTAGTTTTAGTCTAGTAAATCTTAAATAACTTCAGTGCTTTACACTGATATGGCTTTTTTAGTTCCTTATGCTTATTCAAATGCTTTTTTTACTGTTTTCTGCCATGTTCATACTTTTCATAGGTGAATACTAGGATAACTGCCCTGAAGGGACATGTTAAGCCTAGCCAATAATCCATGATCAGAATCAAACCCAGTACTTTGTGTCTTCGAGGTAAGGACCTTAACCATTATGCCAACCCCATCTCTCCTTAAAATGGTTTTACTGGGGATCAAACCCAGGACCTTCTGCATGTTAGGTAAATGTGATTACCACTACACTACAGAACCTACGTAATATGCAAACTTTTTTGTCTAAAACTCAGCTGGAAAACATGTGAGAACAAGAGTGTGAACTGGAATCTGTCCTGACAGAACAGGATGCAGGCAGGGTGTCTGCTAGTATCATCAGCAACCCAGACCAAAAGAGCAGCCCAGTTATAGAATGGAAGTGGAGAAGAGGAAGGAGAAATGAATGGCCAAATGCCAGCTCCCCTCACTTGGATGGATGGTAAAGGGTCAAGTGTAATGTTTCCTTTACTGACTCCTGTTACAGGCCAGAAGATGCAACAATTGGTCTACATTTGTTTTTCTTTCATCTGTTATAACCGTAGAATGCCGGCAGTTTACGTGATGTCTACAGAGACATACATTATTCAAATGAAAATTGAGGGACCCAAACACAGACAGAAAGGACAAAGCTTGACAGCAGCTCATAGTCTTAATTTACTGCACTACTGTATTCATCTTGTGTGTGTGTGTGTGTGTGTGTGTGTGTGTGTGTGTGTGTGTGTGTGTGTGTGTGTGTGTGTGTGTTTGAAAACAATCATGGTAGGTAGACAAGGGAATATAATTTAAAAAACGAATATAATAAAAACACAAAAATGCATACGAGTATTCAGAGATTAAATAAAGTCAACAGCACAGAAAACAAAAGTAGCACATGTGAATGAGCCAAGGTACCACCCATTTCCACATACTTTTCCTTAAAGCTGATCTTGGCATTTCTCTTTCTTAGAGTCTGCCTTATGAATGTTTTTCTTTCGGCTTTTCCCGGTTAGGGTTCACCACAGTGGAACTCCGGTCTGCTAATGATTGGCAGTCGATTTTTACGGTGCTGAGGTGCCAGCCCGATGCCCAACCTTCAACGAAGGCACACCCATTCAAGCATGTCTTTCGAATGCCACTCGACCATGGGGAGGACATGCAGACTCCAAACAGAAGGTGCTCCAGCTGAGAATCGAACAGGAGAACCTCTTGAAGTGAGGCGACAACGCTACTGCTGCACCACAGCGGCTCCAGAGTCTGCCTTATGAATACTGTAGAATAATACATTCCTAAATTGTGAAACAATGCAGCACATATGGTTTTAGCTTTTGAATTACAGTAGCAGTTTGTTTCAGAGGAATCACTGTCCTCTTAAAGAGTGGAAGAAAAAATATTGTTCCTCAATGGACAAAAGTAGCAGACACAAACTCATAAATGCAATTATGTTCATGAGAACAACCAACAGTTTTGTAATGTTATACATAAATTCACACTGCATTCTGTTTTGTAGTAACATTATACATAAATTCATGGCATTCTGTTTTGTCGTAACATTATACTTAAATTCACATGGCATTCTGTTTTGTCATAACATTATACTTAAATTCACATGGCATTCTGTTTTATAGTTCATTCAAGTTTGCCTGGAGGTCAGTGGCATGAGATCCATCCTCAGTACTGGAACAAGTTTCAAGTGTGGGAGTGGCTGCAACACACTGTCGATGCCAATCAGCTGGATGCCAGTTGCATTCCTTTTCATGATTTCGACATACATGGTGAACGCCTGTGTACCATGACCGCACAGGACTTCAACACTGCAGCAGGATCAGTGGGACCACTCCTGTATAACAACCTACAGAGTCTTAAGTGGAATGGTATTTAATAAATTATCTATCTGCCTCTTTCAGTACATGTCTGGTGTCTAATTGCTAATTTGTGGTTTATGAATGATGTTTATAAAATGTGCTATTAGTAACCTAATTTATATTTAAAAAATGCATTCTTAACAGGCTACCCACACAAGATGTCAAACTAAAATACTGGTGTAACATTCCAGTGTATGATGTAACATAAAAACACATTAAAGAAAGCAGGCCATACTAGGTGAAAACATTTCTGGGATAACCAGTCATATATGAAGGCCCTTCATCTGGTCTTGCCGTCTTTTTGTTCTGGTTGTAACTGGTTCAGATATACTTGTACTCCTTAATACAAAATAAGCACTCTGGCAGCATAAAATCTCAATTACCTTGTGAGATTTTCATGGGATGTAAGGTAAGATGTGAAAAAGTTTCTTTAGTCTTAGGTTTGTTGTTGTGAAGTAATACTTCCTACATCTGAAAGGAAGTGTATTTTCATCCAGCAGCCCAAGCTGTTATGCAGCATGGTTACTCAGTCATTAAGATTTCTGCCTCGGAGTTCCAGTGTGCCATATTGATTACCTGACATCTGGTCCCTCTCCTTGTGAAGTTTACATGTTCTGTCTGTGTAAGTTTTTTTCTCAAAAGACACACTGGAGAATTGACATACTGGTGACTATTTATAAATATTGTTTGCATTTCTGACCAAGACTGTGGATGAAAATTAAATTACAGGCGTGAGCAAACATGAGCTTCTGTGGGGCTTTTGCAGGTTCCTTTCTCAGTTCATATGTCTCTTCTTCCCGTATCTCAAAAACCTTATGGATGCTTCCTATTTGCTCTGTTCCCACTCCTTACCTCTCACTTATGTCATTACATCTGACTCTATTGCTTGATCACATCTTTAACTCATCTTATGCACTTTAACTGATAGTTTTTAATGCCAACAGCAAGATTGCTGACCTCCATTGTCTGCTGAATGTACAGTTGCATAGATACTGTACGTATTTGTTAGAGAGCGAGAGAGAGAGAGACAGGCAAAACCCTTTTCACAGAAGATACAGGGGATTAAAGTTGCCCATATGATGTGCAGAAAATTTTGCTATCAGGTATAGCTACGCTAACAAGTTTTTCATTTGCTTATCAGTGTCAGCAAAAAGCATATCAGCTTACCTGTATAAAGCCACTTTATTTCTGTACACTTTGGTTCTCTCTGTTTTCAGTACTTCTGCTTTATCCATTCACTTGTCAGTATCTTGAAAACTTTCCTAAATCTGACCTTTGTTTTTTTTTTCCTTTTTGTGGGGATGGGGACATTGTTTACCATGACCAGGCTACTGGTATTTGGTTAACTTATCAACACAGGCAAGCTAGCAATCTTTCTAGAACTCTTCAAAGATGGTGATTCCTGGGAAGAGATTGCATATTCTTTGTACATTCACTAACTCTTCTTTAGCATTTTGTTTGTATTCAGCCTTTTATGTCAGCATGCACTCTTAGCTGCAGACCTCCTGCATGATATATATATTTCCTTATGACATTTTTGTGTCTTGAGTATATGTCTTCCTCATCTTGTCTGTTACTGTGTTCTTGTTTTCTCACTTACTATTTCCCACAATTCTTCATGGACTTACTATTTCCCACAATTCTTCATGGATGTTTGGTCCCTGTTTTTTTTTTTTTAATTGTATAGTTGGATGTTTGTTTCTTAGTTTTGAAGTAACAACCTGTCACTCTTACTTGCCCCTCGGCCTACTACACTTCTGGGAGTTGTGGATGGTATTTTTATTAGATTACATCTTGTCCTCAGCCCAACTGCTTACAGCCTTAACTCAGGTTTTGAGGTATTGAGTTACAGACTGTATCACTGTGTTTGCTGTGAATGAGACTACTTGTTTTTGTCTGGAATTCATGCATATAGACTCAACCTCTACAGTCAGTTCATTCCAGACAACATATCATACTTAGGAAAAAGGCTGGGTTCTTTAATTTTTTTTATAAGCCCCGTGATCTGTACAGTATTGTCATACTTTGTAAGCCTTTATAATGCCATTCATTATTTCATTTATTAATCAGGTAGGCCTACTAACAAAAGTATCTCTTTTCAATTTATGAGCGCAGCTTAGATAAGTAGCTTGCTCGCATTCAGACAGTATATAAGTGGATACCAAGGGTATCAATGCAAAATCTATATCATGAAGCTCATTTGCAGTTCACAATCCTAACCGTCTATGCTGTTCTGCTAGGAAAATCTGGGTATAGAAAGATTTTATTATTTTTGGTAGGAGTGTATCGTTAAGTGGCACTGTTGATCGACATACATCTACTTGCATTTGTTGCTGTCTTACATACAAACATTGTATTTTCCTCCATCTTCTTCCATTTCTTCTTGGTCACCAACCAGCTTGCCAGTCAAACTATTCCTTTATAAGACTAGCTACTGGTACAACAGTAACATCTGCATGACTCCATGACGCAGGTTCCACTAGCAGCTTTGGTGTCAGAGATTTGTCACTGGGAAGAGTTTGGTAGCTAATGCCCTGATCCTCAGGGGAAGGAATTATGTCCTCCATGGAAGTCAGTATAGACTAGCTCCAGGCAAAAAAGGGATTTAACAACTGCTGTGGCTAGCAGCGGCTTGAAGAGTAGCATCCTTAAACAGATGTCTGGCATAAAGGAAAAAGTGTAGGGCGATGCCTTATGGCAAACTGTACATTAATGAATGGGAAGTATGGCAAAAAAAGAAAGGTTCCTCCCTTGAATTGTTCAACAAAGTTGACCTCAGTAGACAATTATCTAGTCAGTCAGTTTATCAGGCTGTTTGTTTGCCAGCTCAGTGGGTGGGCTGACCCAAAGGTCCTTTTCAGTCATAACCCAGGCCTGGCAGAGCATACAAAATAATTGAAATAGAGAATGCAATGAGTAACGCATATTAATAAAGCAGTGTGCATAAAAATGTTTTTTTTTTTTTGACATTTGTTAACCGGGTTAGTCAGATTGGGCAGCAGAGACCTTTATCAGTGGAGACACTTGGAGAAAAGTTCCACAGATACACAGATACAAAACATCATACAATATTAGCATACAAGTGTACATACACAGGAGAAACAGAGTACAACTTATAAATGAACATGTTAGAATACAAAAGTAATATTGAGGGTTTAAACACCCATGGTACATATTAAGTATATAAAATATAATATAAAAAGTTAGATTCTATCTAACAATTACCATCAGAGAGAAATTCAAGGTTGGTAGAATATCATAAATACCTTAGATGAGTAGCTGTGGTAAAGTGTTAGAGCTGAGACAGGAGGGGGAAGTAGAAAGGGAGCAGTTTAGGTGGGAGTGGGACAAGGACAGGCCCAGGAATTAGTAAATAAGACTTTAGAAGTTTTTGAAGTTAAGGAAGTTGCTATTTGTTCTTAGAGAAAGGGGAAGTTTGTTTCAGGCACTGGTGACAGAGTGGCTGTATAAATGCTTGCCGATATTTTTATTGGGTTTGTAGATGTCTAAGAGGTGTAGGTCTGTGCTGCGTAAGTTTCACTTAAGAGAGTAGGGAGTGATGAGGTCAGCGAGGGCAGAACAGCAGGAGGATTGATTTAAAATACTGTGTGTGAAGTGGAGTTGGGGAAGAAGGAGTTGGTTAAGTAGCTCAAGCCATTGTAGGTGGTGAGAGTGATAGGAAAGGTTGGCAGTGAATCTGGCTATTTTGTTGTAGGTGGTTTCATGTTTAGCTAATAGATTGGACTGAATATTGGTCAGTTACATATTCACGTATACTTATTGCATAAAATAAGGTTGGGAGAAGGAAAGTCTGTGCTAGAGAACATTTGGTGTTTATAGTGAGGTATTTTTTATGTCTGTATAAGAGACTAAGTTTTTGGTGGGTCTTTTTGATGGCTTGTTGATTATGTATGTCAAACTTTAGTTGGTCATCAGTGAGTACACCTATAAGTTTAATATGTGGTTCAACAGACATAAGTGTATTATTAAGAGAAGATACTGTGAAGGTATTTTGTGTTGCTGCAGTGATTTGGGAAGAAAGAGTATACTTTTTGTTTTTTTTTAGGATTGAGAAGTAGTTGATTATTGGTCAGCCATTTTTTGATTGAAAGAAGGAAATCTTGAGTAACAGCAAGGAGATGGGGAAGGTTATCAGAGCACAAGATAATAGTGGCGTCATCTGGGTATTGTATTAGTGAGGTGTTTGGACAGGAAGTGTGTAGGTCATTTGTCAATATATTAAAAAGGAGAGGTCCAAGGATTGACCCTTGGGGGACATCTGCTTGGAAAGGGAGGAGGCAGAAAGCCATTTGATGGATTGGAATCTGTTGGAGAGGTAACTGGATAGTCATAATATAATAGAAGAGGAGAGGTTAAGGGAAGAAAGTTTTGAGAGTAGTAGGGTATGGGAAACGGTGTTGAAGGCTTTAGATAGGTCAAGGAAGAGGCATGACACTAATTTGTTATTATCCTGTGCTTTGGCGATATTCTGTGTTAATGAAATGAGAGCTGTAGAGGTGCTGTGGTGAGGATGGAAACAGTGTTGAGTGGGAGTTAACAGGTTGTCTTGTATGATGTGTTTGAGAAGCTGGTATGAATACATTTTTCTAGAATTTTGGATAAGGGGGAAAGTATGGCGACAGGTCTGTAGTTGGCTGGTTCAGCTGAATTGCCACCTTTGCGGAAGGGTATAACATAGGATTTTTTTCCAGATGTCAGGGACTGTGTTGTCTTGAACTGACCTGTTTACTAATATGGAGACTGGATGTGCAACAGAGTTAGCTGCAAGTTTAAGGAATAGAGGAGGTAAGCTGTTAGCAGAGGAGGAACAGGTTTTCAGTTTAAGAAGAGATTTGATGTATACAGTAGGAACATGTTTAAGACAAGACTGGATGGAATTTGTAGAGGGAAGGGGAACAGAAGGGGTGAAGGAGGTGTTGCCACATTTAGTTAACTTTTTTATAGAGTCGATGAAGAAGGAATTAAGAAAGGAGGCAGTGTTTGTTGGTGAACTGTTAGGACAGGGTCTGGGGGTACAAGGGTTGCCTGGATGTAAGAGTCTGTTGATACTATTCCAAAACTTTTTCATGCTGGAGTTGGGGTTATCTAGTTGTGTTTGATAGTATTGTTTTTGTCCAGATCGACTTGTTTCTTGGTTAGGTTCCTAAGTTCAATATAGGTTTGGAGATGGTGATAGGAGGGGTTTTTTTTCAGGTTTTCCAGACACTGTCTCGTTTAAGCATAAGTCTAAGGGTGGATTGGGTTAACCATGGAGCAAAGTTTGTTTTTGTTCTTATTTTTCCTAGTGAGTGCTAAGGAGTTTAGGATATTTAGGAAGGTGGTGTTAAATTTGGAGACTGCCTCACTGAGAGGGAGGGCATAGAGAAAGGAACAGTTAATAGAGAAGAGAAGATTATTGAAGGTATCTGGGCAGAAATTAGAGAGATTATATCTGTCTTTGTATTGGTGAGGTTTTAGCAGAAGAGGTGAGTGTTGTAATATATGGGTAGGGAGATGGTCACTGAAGAAGTCAGGTAGAGTGGTGGCATTGTGATACAGATTTGGGTTAGAGGTGAGGATCCAGTCAAGGGTAGTGCTGTTATTTGTGTGTTTATTGATACTGGTGGGAGAGGTGATGAGTTGAGAGAATCCAGAAAGATTGATGCTAGTATTGGGAGTAGGAATTAAGGGAGTTCCAGTCAATAGTGACATTGCCTAGGATGATAGTTTCATAAGATGTGTTTTGAGATGCACAGGAGAGAAAGTGTTCGAGGGTAGAGATGTTGCCAGGTGGGATATAAATTGCTACTATGGCTAGGTTTTTGTGACTACTTAATTTGCAGTTAGCAATAAGAATTTCAGCTGGATGGATATTGGAAGGAGATGTAGGTAGAGGATAGAGAGAAAGTTTGTCAGATTATACGATAGCTACACCACCACCTCAAGGAGGAGGATGTTGTAACCGGGGGGGGGGGGTTCAAAGTCTGTAATATGGAGTTGTAACCATGTTTCTGAGTGGGTAAGAATGTCAGGGTTGTAGAGAGAGATAAGGACATGGAAATAAGTAACTTTGTTAGCAATGCTTTGAATATTGAGGGAGAGTATTTTCAAGGTTTTGTGGTGTGAGGTCAAAGAGTTTGGATAGTGGGTAAAGGGGGAAGGAGAGAGAATGGTCAGGTAATGTAATGGAGGCATTAGAGGAGTGAGTATGGCTACCTGTGGTTGGGTTGGGGGGGGTCGGCCAAGATTGGGGGTGAATATAGACAGCCAGCAGAAGGCTTGGAAAGGAGAGTTTGTATGCTGTGGTAAGGGGGATGTAGAAGAGAAGTCTGGGTTTAGGTTTTGTGGGGGGAGAGGGAGGGAGAAATATTTAAAATTTATGTAAGAGAGTTTGAAAGTGAGTAAACAGTGAGGGAGCTATTGATAAGTTTACAGAGGTTAGTGGATTGTGGTGACTGAGGGAGATAGTAAGAGAAGAATGGGACTAGTAACAGGAGGTGGAGTAGGAAAGGGTGAGTAGAAGGTGAGAGCTGATGAGTAACATGCTTTCTGAATAGCATATAGAAGTAATTCAATGATAAAGGCTTTGCATATGAATAGTATTAATAGTGGTCATTTAAGCACTTACATTTGTTCTCTTTGAAATGAAAATCTGTTAAGATTTTTTCAAAGTTGGATTGGGTTTGTTCCTTTCTGAGTTCAGCAGGCAGATGATTCTAGCAGACTGAGGCAAGGTTTGACAATGCTTTTTCATCAGCACCCGTTTTGAATTCAAATTTAGAAAGATGGGGGGGGGTTCATCTCTGGGATCTCTAAGGTGATAGGAAGAGGTTTTCACTAGTGATGTGGTAGAAAACATTGAAAATGCTCTCCTTCAATATTCAAACATGGAGAGTTAAGTATGCAGTTCTTGATGTTTTAGGAAGCCAGTGAGCTTTGTCTAGGAGTAAATATGAGTTCTGTTAACAGCTAAGAATGTGAGTCTCTATATTTCATTTACTGCATGTTGAAGTTAGACGGTATCTGAACCATAATTAAGGGCGGTTATTGGAAGGCAAGGTTAGCTTTGGAAGCAGGATATTTTTGACTATAGCTGATCTTGATTCTGCAGCGAGGAGATTGCTTACTTTGTAGCAGAGTTTTACTTGTGAAAGGACTTTATTCACTATATGTTTAGAGTTCCGGAAGGAGAGACTTGTGTCAAGGAAAAGTCTGAGGTACCTATATTGGTGGACCTAAAAAACACTATGCCCATGGGTTTCTGCTATGCTAATCTGAAATGGTTGTTTTAGCTTTTTAGAAGTAGCAAATGGCATGCTACAATTTGTATTTTGTATTAGTGGTAAGATTATTTTGTGTTAATCAATTCATGAGTACATTAGTGTTGTGCTGTAGTTCAGTTTGTAGAGCTAGAGGGGATTTTATCATAGCCAAAGTGACAAATGTTATCTGTGTACATTGTAACACCGAGTAAGGGAAGGTCAAAAAAGGTGTTATGTCATAGCGAGGAAAATGTATGTCCTTGTACATACAGAGGCTTGAGGGACGCAGGCTATACTACAGGTTAAAGAAGCTACATGGGAGGGACAAGATCCAATGTCATCTTAGAAGTTTCTGCAGTTAAGATAACTTGCAAGCGGTTTATAACTCCTGGCTAAAGTTTAGTGCATTGGTTGACTTTATCAAAAGCTCTATTCATGTCTTTAAATAAACCAGCAATAAATAGTCCATTGCTCATGTAGTTGTAAATTAAGTATGTTACTTTACAGTGTGCAGACATGGTGCTAATGTCTGCTGCAAAGCCATGTTCATGACCAGTGAGGATGCGTTCTTTATTAATATGCTAAATGCTTTCTTATAAACTATTTTTTCTAGGATTTTTGAAATCAGACAAAGGTTAGGGATAGATTTGAAATCCTAAGGGGCTAGGGGATTCTGTATTTTTGGGAGGAGGATAATGATGGTGTGACAGAATTGGGGTATGAGAGAATGTGATATGAGGAAGGTTGAAGCTGTGAAGTCAAAGGTCTGGATATAGAGTGAGTAGTAATTTTTAGAAAGGCTGCATGAATTTCAAAGGTTTTAAAATAAGCTTTAAAGAGAAGTTTTAAGACAGTCTTACAAGAGATAGGTTTGATGCAGCATGAGGGAAGGTAGTCAAAAGTGTTGTCTGAGATAGAACTGAGTAAATAATAAACCAGGAGAAACAAATGCATACTACAAACTGCAGTAAGGTAATCTGAAATGGTTCTGCACACTTCTTTTATTGTTTAAAAACAGTTAAGAGCTTTTTTGTCCATGTAATAAGTAGCTGGACTTCATCAGAACTAACCGCCCCATTCAATTAAATAAAAAGTTCTCAATCACATGTTAAATTAAATTATTCAATAGGAACTAGTTAATGACATTGTTTATTGATTTATTTAACATTTGTTGACCGGGATAGTCCGACTGGATACATGTCCATTTTCAGCGGAGGCCCGGGGAGAAAAGCTCCAAGATAATAATACAATTTGAACATTTAGTACATGCTAGTTTCAAGCAGATTACATTCATAAGCAATACCAGCATTTAGCACATATAGTACTAACTTATTATAAAACACTTTACAAAACATAACATTATTTTCAAAGTTATATATACATAACATTACATTCAGGTTTAAGACACGTTGAGCAGCAGTTATACAATTGACCCTTCCTGAAATGGAGTGGTAGAAAAAAAGTTAGAAGTAGTTGAAGGTAAGGCACCTAAGAAATAAAGAGGTCATTAGTCGGGGTTAGTGCAAGGACATAGCCAATGAGTTTTGAAGTATTTCTTGAGTTTGTTTTTGAATTGAGTTAATGAGGGTTCTAGGGTCAAGTCAGCTGGGAGTTTGTTCCATGTTTTTCCAACAGAGTTGGCAAACAGAGAGTCCCCAGCTGAGTAGTTGGATTTGTATGTTTGAACTAGGAGTCTAGTGGATGATCGCAGTGGCCAGGTGCTGGTGTAGGGGCTGATAATATTTTTTAGTGCAAGTGTATTTTCTGGATGGTAAAGGACTTCATGTGCCACTATTAGCTGGTTGAACTGCAGTAGGCTTGGCAGTTCAAGCCATCCTAGGTGATTTAGGTTGTGACAATGGTGTGTCCAGTAGGCTGTGCCAGTAGCAAATCTGGCAATGTGATTATAGCAGGATGATAGTTTATTAAGATCTGTTTTGTTTAAGTTGGAGAATAGAGGTGAGGCGTAGAGAAGAGTTGATAGCACATGGGAATGAGCAATTGCAGTTCTAGCAAGTGGGGTAAGGAAAGGTTTGATTCTGTAAAGAGAGCCACGTTTTTTATTAATGGTTTTGATATTTTGATTGATATGTGCATCAAACTTCAGGTTGTTATCAACTATGACACCCAGTAGTTTAGTTTGGGCTTCTGGTGAGATGATAGTGCCATTGTTAGCAGTTATGTTGAAGGATGGCAGGGGGGGTCCTGCATGTGGGGGAAAAGAGGAGCAACTTAGTTTTGTTGGGGTTTAGGATTAGATGTTGATTGGAGAGCCATTTTTCCATTGTATTGAAGGTATTTTGGGTTAATGTGAATAAAGTAGCTGGTGATGTGTTCGAACAAATCAAGGTGGAGTCATCTGCATATTGAATACATGTAGCATCTGGGATGACTGAATGAAGGTCGTTGATAAAAATGGAGAAAAGAAGGGGTCCTAGCATCGAGCCCTGGGGGACTCCTAATGTGATGGGTAGACGAGATGATAGCCTGTCCTGCCATAGGACTGCCTGTTGCCTGCCCTGCACATAGGATTGAAACCATTGGAGTGCATGGTTGTTTAAGGAGAAGGCCTTCAAGATATTTATAAGCATTTTGTAGTCAACCATGTCAAAACCCTTGGATAGATCTAGAAAGAGTGCTGAGGACAGTTTGTTATTATTGCGGTTGTGGTTAATGATGTTAGAGAAAGAGAGGAGGGCAGAAGTAGTACTGTGGTGTGGCTTAAAGCCATGCTGAAAGGTGAACAACAGCTTGTTCTGTGTGAGGTAGTGCATGAGCTGTATGTGTACACACTTCTCCATAATTTTAGCTAGAGGTGACAGAATAGCTATGGGTCTAAAGTTTGACAGTTCAGTGGAACTTCCTCCTTTATGGAGAGGTATGACATGGGAGATTTTCCATATAGTGGGTACAGTAGCTTCAGATATAGCTCTGTTGATCAAGATTGAGATGGGGTATGCTATGGTGTCAGCAGCCGTTTGCAGATAGTCTGCTGGGAGGACATCAGCATTCAGGTTGGTGGGTCTTAGTTTCTTAAGTAGGACATGAATAAGTTGAGTAGGAACAGGTTAGAAGGTAAAGTATGTTTGGGTACTAGGTGTGGCTACATTCAAATTAGAGCCATTGGGAGAGAGTTGGCTGGCTAGAGACTGGATAGTCTCTATGAAGAAGCTGTTGAAGTTATTAGCAATGTCTACTGGGGATTTTTGTTGGGAAGCTGAGAGGGGTGGAGTGGCGGTTTGGCCTGGGTGGAGTAGTTTGTTTATTCCTGCCCAGAACTTTTGAGGTTTGTTTTGGTGTTTTTGCAGTAGATGGTAGTAGTGTTTCTTTTTGTCTAAGGTTATGGATTTTTTTGTGTCATTCCTTAGCTGTCTGAATCTTAGTTGATCAAGTGGGGCTTTTGTTTTTCGGTAAGTGGCCCATGCTTTGTTTCTGTGTAAAATTTTGGTTTTGGTATCTTTAGAAATCCATGGTGCAATATTAACTTTGGTTCTAATAGAGCAGCTGGGAGCATGGGAGTTAAGAATAGCAAGGAATTTGGTGTTACAGTATGCTACTGCTTCATCTAGGGGGAGACTTTTTAGTACTGACCAGTTGGATGCCTTAAGTTCATTTTGAAACTTGGTGAGAATAAAATTCTTGTTGTTTCCTAATGTTCTATAGGTGGATTGGTAGGAGCAGTCTACTTTGAGCTTGATTACATAGGTGAGACAGTGGTCACTTAGGTCATCAGGCACAGTGCCTGATTTATAAGATTGAAGATGGGTATTAATGAGTATCCAGTCTAGGGTACTTTCTTTGTTATTGGATTTTCCTGTCCTGGTGGGGGAGGTTATGATTTGAGTAAATCCATAGAGGTTTATGTGTTTTGTGGGGGTTTCACAAGAGCAAGTGTTCCAGTCAATGTTGAAATCCCCAAGAACAACTGTTTCTTGGGGGTAGTTATTGGATAACCAATATAAGACGTCTTCTAAGGTTTCTGTGATCCTCCCTGGGGGAATGTAGACACAGACAATGTTTACATTTCTGTTTTTGTTAATTTGTAGTTTTGAGATAAGAATTTCAGCATTATTGAACTGGGGTGGTTGTTGGGTGTCTATGCTGACAGATAGGGGTAGACTTGTAAAGTATGGCTATGCCACCATCCTTTCTGGTGGTACGGTCTAGTCAAAACATACCATACCCTGGTGGCAGAATCTCGTGGTCCTTGGTGGCAGGCTTTAGCCATGTATCTGTTAGGCATAATATATCTGGGGAATGAACAGCTAAGAGGGCATGCAGGTGCTGAGTTTTGTTATTTATGCTCTTAATGTTTAGATGGCAGACCAGCAGTGAGTTAGAAGGTCTATTTGTTGGAGCTATGGTGGTAGGGGATATAATAGGGGGATTAGGGCCAACAGGTGGGGATGGACCAGGGTTTGAGTAGATGTTGCCATCCTTTGTGAGGTTGTAGCGTATCCTGAGTATGAGTTTTAAGATTCTGAATAAAGTTTTCTAATAGTGTCTAGTTTTAGGGCTAATGTAATTAGGTCTAGTAAGATTGTAGTATTTAGGGGTTAAGGAGGTAAGCATGAGGGAGGTGAGTAAAGGTGCATTATTATCTGTTGTAGATGGGATGGATGTTTGGAATTTAGGGTAGTGGAAATCTGGGTGATCCTGACATTTGTAGGCAGTTAGGAGATATGGGATGAGTAAAAGGGGTAGAAGTAGAGTTAATAAGACAATTTTGGGTGATAGCATACCTACTGAATGAGACTTGAAACTTAGGCAAAAGGAATAGTAGAGCTGGAGGACTTATCTATATATATGGTCTATATCAGAAAATAGAAGTTTCAAAACTTCGAATCTGATCTGGTTGACACCATATGATCAAAGTCTTGAAACTTCGAACCTTTTAACGGAGATCTCCGTACAGTGCGGAAAGGGAAGAGTTCCCTTTTCTGCACTGTAGGGCAATCTCGGAGTTGGTATATTTAAGTGGGGGGGGTGCAGGGGTGCTTGCCTCCCTGCTTAGAGCATTTAAATGGTTTGTTTTTGTAGGTTGTGTTTTATTACATTTTCAATGTTTCAAGACTTTGATTATATGGCTTCGATCATATCAGATTTGAAGTTTTGAAACTTTGATAATGTAATATATATATATATATTTTTTTTTTTTTTTTTTAATATTTTTTAAAACAATTTTTAAAGAGGTTTTATAAAAAGTCACACACCTGCTCATGTATGTTTTTTTCCAAATGAAAAGCTATTTGTTAAACATTAACTGGTTATTATTGGGTGATTTAATTTAACATGTTACTTTGAACTTTTTATTTTTTTAACTGATTTTTGCTATTACTGATTAGTTCTGATGAAATCCAACTACTTATTACATGGACAAAAGCACTTATCTGTTCTGTAAACAATCAAAGAAGTATGTAGAGCCATTTCAGATTTCCTTGCTGCAGTTTGTAGTAGGCCATTCATTATTTCCTGGTTTATTAGTTTCTAGTTTGTCTAGCTGCTTTGTTATAGAACTGAGTAAGTTAGAACTATAGTTTTTAGAGTTTTGATTGTTTTGTGGTTTTCTGTGTTAATCATGAAAAAGGGGGCTTTGTAAGTATCAGGGGTTATTTCATTGGAAAGCTGTGAGCTAGATCTTGGAGGATCAGTTATAGTTGCGGCAATCTCATTAACATCTTTCCTGAGCAGGCAACGGGAGGTGGACATTGTTAGATGATTTTAAGAAAAGTGACTTTAGCAGAGTTAGTAGTTATTCTGCTACTGTTAAGTAGTGATTTGACAGAGTTTCATACAGAAGGCTCTACTTCAAATAACCAAATGTTATCTCTACTGTGAAGGAGTGCTTCAATTGTTGTTAGCCAGAGACAGTTATGCCATTTAGCCACCATTTGATGGCATGAAAAAGTCCCTAAAGAAATGCAGCCTCCTTGAAAAACAGATTTTTTTCATTTATTTTCAGTCTGCTGTTGTGACAGAGAATAACTATAAAACTGACTGTTATACTTATTTGTCTTAGTAGAGACTTATAAAGAGAAACAAGTATATTTTAACAAGTACACGTCCCTAGTGCGTTTGATTATAAGTACAAAAATTGTTTCTGCTGCAACAAAGAAAAGTCATCTATAAATGTGGTCAGCCATAAAAACTTTAACAGTTGCTTTAACTTCAAAGAAGTAAAGGCCAAAGGACTGAAGCCTGTGGTACACAGTTAGTGACTGGTCAATTGGAGGAGGTAGAGCAGCCCACCCTAATTTCTTTGGCTCTGTTTGTGACCCAGTTTGCTATCCAATGAGTTTCATAGGGATTTACATTTTGCTGAGAGACTTTACCTACAACACTTGAGTGCGGGATGGTGTTGAATAGTTTTGTAAGGTCTAGGTATGCAGTGCATACAGATTTACCCTCATCCATTGCTTCAATAGTCTTCTCAAAGAAGTTGACCAGGTTAAGTAGGCAGGATATGCCCCTGAAACATCCAAACTGCCTTGGGTTGAGTTTGCAAGTTACCTATATCCTAATGTATTAATTCCATAATGATCCTTTCCACTGCCATGCAGATGACACTGATCAATTTTATGGGTTTATTATTACCTGGGTCAGCTGACATCCTGCATTTGCGCAAGGGAAGAACTGTTGTCATACATCCAGCATGAAGCCTTTTGGAGGCTGTTATTGAAAAACTTCTGTGGGGGTCTGACAAGTCATGTTTCAGGCTAACCAGTAGGCAGACTTGTATTTTTTTCCTGCCCCAGAAGTATTGTTCTTGGCCTTAGATAGTGCATTGAGGACTATTCCTTGGGAGCTTTGAGGGGGAGTGCAGTTGCAGATATGTGATCTGGGAATATAGGAAGTGCGATTGGGTGAAGTTTGAGCTACGTTTGTCTGCTAGTCTGGTGGTTATGTCCTCTGAGTCCCAGTATGTGATATCCTATAATTTTCACTCTGTACAGTGCTAAACATTGCTTCTGAGATTTCTAACACAGTTAAAGTAAGCTTTTGTAGTTATCCTTCATCCGGGTGGCTATTTTACCTCTTATCTGGTTTTGGTTGTTTTGATCAGTTCCAGAGTTCCTTGTTAAGTTTAGCAAGAATGTTATCACCATCTTACGAATAAAATGTATTTTTACATGCAATGAGTTTTTTTTCTTTTTATTATAAAGCTTGTTTGTATTATGGTTCCACCATAGGGTTATATACAAGCTTTTCTTGTTTTTCAAACTGCCTTGATATCCTAAGTAATTTTATTCACACATTGGTGCTTTCTATATTTTAAATTCTAACACATCCTGCACCATCTGTACCCTCCCTACCCCACTCCTACCATATCACAGGTCTTCTTAAAAATTTCCACTATTCTACCTGGCATAAATGGTACCATAACACATCTCTACATATCTCCTTCATGTCCTACCAGCTTTTTTAATTAAAAAATATAGAAAGAATATTAATAATAAAATAACTCTACACACATCTAATAGTACAAGAATCTCTTCAATGTGCTTGCCACTTCTTACAGATTAGTTGATTGTTTTTTTCCTTACAGTCAACTGTGGTCTGGACCAGCCTGCTAAGGTCTGGCTCACTCCACTCCCCTACACTGCCCCCAAATTCCACCCACCCCCACTACTCCTACACTTATACTTACATAACCTCCACCCTACCTACCCTCTACCACTCACAACCTCCTTCCAATCTCCCTGATAAACCAGTCACTACCATGATTACCCTTACAACTCACTCCTCATCCCTATACCTACTCCATCCCTTTTTTCCTCACGCAATAAGTAGCTCACTCAATACTACCTCCCAAGCATGTACCACTAACCCACAATAATATTCTTAAACCACATTAACCTCCATATTAATAATACTTACACACAAAACATCAATTCCACAACTTACCCCAAAAATAGTTATCTCCACTGACACATATGTCTCCATCCACCAAATACACAATCACAGCTTCCAGAATCTCTCCCCTCAGCTATTTCCATACAATTTACCCTATAACTTAGTCCCTTAACTTCTAGACTGTACACACAGCATACCCAATCTCATACCACTTACAGCCACCCCCTCTAACAAAATGAACAAAATTTACTCCTATATAACCTCTCTACTATCACAGTGTGGTGACATCCACCCTAACCATGGTCCCACCACTAATCATCCTTACTAATCTCTCCATAAAAATGACTTTGTGACCCTCAAAGTCAAAAGCATAAGTAACAAAATATCCCCCCTTCATATCTGGACAGATCAGTGCAAGCCCAACATACTAGCTATCACTGAAACCTGTTTAAAGCCTAACATTTCAGACTCTGAATTTCTACCTCCCAGCTACAGCTTGCTCAGGTCTGATAGAACCCAAGGAAATGCAAAGGCTTAGCATTACTCTGCTCTGACAACCTTAATATCACACCACACATAAATGATATCCCTACTTTTTTCCTCAGCAGAACTGCTGATATCCTTCCTAAACGTTAACAATACAAAGAGAATCTACATAATTGTTCTCTACATCCCCAAGATAATAACACCCCCTATTCTAGAAGACATACACTTCTGGACCACCCAAAAATTTCAAACTGAAACTATCATTTTAGGATACACCAACATAGACTGGCAAACTATCACATCCCAGATAAACACTAACAGCATCAACCTGTATGTTTTTTCTAGTAATCTCCAGCCCTACTAGGTACAACAAACTATACCCTCAACACTCCAACTTAAACTTGATCCTGGTATCACACCCTTCTAACTTTACCAATGCTGGTACGTATCCAAACACCCTTAGTGACGACCTACCTGCCTTTGCATTCGAGTAAACACTCACCTCAAAAAACTCACACCCTAAAATCAGTTCATAATCTCTCTAAGTTCTCTAATGACAGATTTAATGACATTCTAGGCAAAATAAACTGGTCTCCACTAAAGGTACTGCCACTAGAAGAGGTAGTGCACTACTTTAATAACTGCTTCCTAAAACTACTAGATACCCTAGCTCCAGTTCAAACCAAGAGAACCAGAAACAATCCCATGCCCTGGCTAACTAAGGAATGTAAAAATCTAATGAAAAAAGGAATGCAGCCTGGACTGTACAGAAACAAAGAAATAAAGAAAAAGATCTAATTACTTTTAAGCAGCTATGTAACCACGCTAAAAAAATAGTTTCCAAAGACAAACAGATCTACTATAGTCAGCTACAGCAGAAGCACAAAACTAATCCAAAACAATTCTGGTCCAGTATAGCAACTATACTCCACCCCAGAAGAAAAAAGGAATCCAAGGTTTCACTAAATGCCCCTCCCTCTCAAATTGCTGAAGACTTTAACATCCACTTCATAAAATCAATAACTGATCTTATCACTAAAACCTCCAATTCCTGCCACTTATCCTCTTTATCTAACCCTAATACTCTCCATTCACCTGACCTAGACCCTTCTCACACTCCTTACCCCCATTGCATAGAACCACCTTCTGAGAACCATCCCACTTTCACTCTTCAATCAATATCTACAAGTCTCATAAAAAGATTATTGCACAAACAGAAACCCTGCTCTACCTCCGCTGACAACATCCCACCTGCATACCTAAAATTAGCAACTGACTCCATAGCATATCAATCAACATCTTGATCAATCAATCCATATCTGAGTCCAAAGCACCCAGTATCGGGAAAAATCCCATATCATCACCATTCACAAAGGAGGTAACTCAACAGAACCTACAAACTTTCGACCCATAGCCATACTATTCCCCATCTCTGAGTTACTGGAAAAATGTATTCATCTTCAACTCATGAATAACATACAGCATAACAAACAACCTCCTTACAAACACACAACATGGTTTTCATTATGGCCACAGCACAACTACAGCCCTCCTAACCTTCATCAACTTTGTAAACAGAGCTAGAGACTCAGGTTGCTATGTATCTGCACTATTTCTTGACCTCTCAAAAACATTCGATACTGTGTCTCACTCCTTAGTCTTGAACAAGCTCGCTAACCTAGAAATTACCCCCCCTACACTAAATTGGTTACACAGTTACTTACACAATCAAAAACAATCTGTAAAATGGTCAAATATTATCTCCCCTGTTCTAGCAAATCCCAATGGAGTCCCACAGGGATCCATCCTAGGACCCCTACTTTTTATATTTTTACTAATGACCTTTGTACAGTATCTACTAGTGGAAGACTCATCCAATATGCTGATGATTCCACAATAATCTGTACATTTCTTACACTATCCCAGCTTCTCTCCAATACTCAACAAAGTTTCTCTGCTATTGGGTCCTGGCTTACCAACTGCCCACTATTCCTCAACCCCCCCCCAAAAAAAGCAAATTGCTTCTTTTTCAGCCAAATAATTGTACTACTAATCTAAATAGCTTCAAAATTCTCTATGCTGATAACACCACACCAATTTACTGGGTGTGGTCATAGACAATCACCTTCAGTTTGACCTTCACATTCAACAAAACATAAAGAAAACCCACCAGAAACTTGGCACACTTTACAGAAACAAACACACATTAACCTCTTCTTCCAAAACCACCCTTGTAAAACTCTTCTTCTACCCTCCCTGCTTTACGGTGCTCCAATACTATAATAAAGTAGCCAAGTTTGCCACCAACCCTAGAACTAGAACCCACCACTGCTTGTCACTAAAAAAACTAAACTGGCTAGAATTCCACAACTACCTGATATATACCCAACTTCTAGCACTCTACAACATGATCTACAAAACCCTAGCCTGCCCAGCACTAAAAACATCATTACACCTTACAACCCTAACAGAACACTTACTTCTGCAGGTAAAGAGCTTTACTCGATATACAAACCCTCTAAGACAGCTGGACTCTGCAGGTAAAGAGCTTTACTCGATATACAAACCCTCTAAGACAGCTGGACTCTGCAGGTAAAGAGCTTTACTCTATATACAAACCCTCTAAGACAGCTGGACTCTGCACCTCTAAGACAGCTGGACTCTGCAGGTAAAAGAGCTACTCGATATACAACCCGCAGGTAAAGAGCTTTACTATATAAAACCCCTCTAAGACAGCTGGACTTTTACTCGATATACAAACCCTCTAAGACAGCTGGACTCTGCAGGTAAAGAGCTTTACTCGATATACAAACCCTCTAAGACAGCTGGACTCTGCAGGTAAAGAGCTTTACTCGATATACAAACCCTCTAAGACAGCTGGACAAAGCCTCTACTGCTGCTATTTTTCAAAAGCATGGAACTCTCTTCCATTTACTGTGAGAACTACTACTACTAACCTACCTGCTTTTAAAACTACTGAAAATACACGTTCAGCTCTGTGCCCCTGCTCTGATCCGGGCTAATCTCTTCTCCATATCAGACCAGACAGCAACTCTCATTCATGTTCTGTCCATCTGTAGTGCATTCACTCTGTATCATTTACTTGCTTATCTATACCAATTATTTCAGTACTTACCATCTGACTCATACCTGCTTACTTGTAATTCAGGTAATGTGCTGCTATCTGTATAAAGTCTTATTTTTAACATCTCTGTATGTTATTGTAACTCATGCTATTTTTATGTTATTTGAATAAAGTTTGTAGCTGTCTGTATCTAAATGGGGCTTTTCTGCCCAGGCCTCCACTGAAAATGGGTTCTTTTCTGATCTAGTTGGACATTCCCAGTAAACAAATATCAAATAAATAAATATTTTTAAATTTGGTGTTGTATTTACCTCTGAGGAGGAAAGATGTATCTATGCAGATAGTTAAATGTGCATAGAATTTGGTGATAAACAATTCCACATAAGCAGTGGGGTCACAGTGATGGACTGGGCTTTTGGCTTTATGTCAATGCTCAATTTCAGAAGGCTACCCTTGGGATAATCTCTGAATAGTGAGCTACTGAAGGATGCTTCTGTGTCATATGTGTACTTGTAATGTTGTTCATCCCAATTTCCCCTTCATAATTAGTGGCATTGTGAATGGCAACTGGATAACCCTACATGATGCTAATAATGTAAATAAAGAATTCCAACGTGGAAATTGCATGAGTACTGAGTACATCAAGGAAACAAATTAAAAGAATAATGTTATGCAATCTAATATTCTAAGATTATAACAATAATGGCTAGTTACTTTTTTTACATATTCTTTTTAAATGTATTTACTCACTTTAGTGGGTGTCTAAGGCTCATTACCTTCATATAGGCACAGAAGAGATTTTAACAAGTGATGGCTAATAATATGTTTTCCTTTATAAAAACATCATGAAATATTCATTATGCAAATATGTATGGGGGAGCACACAACATAAATGAGAGGATAGGAATGAATATAATAGCTACCAGCAATGATGTTTAACTATCTAAACCACTGAGTTTAGCAGTAAAGTTTTTTGCAGTAGCAGTAGTTGTAATAGTAAAATAAGTATTAGTGGTGGTGGTAGAAGTAGTAGTAGAAATAGTAGATAGCAATAGTAGTAGAAGTATTAGTAGTGGTGGTGGTAGTGTAGTAATAATAACAGTGGTAGAGGTATGAGTAGTGGTGGTGGTAACTGAAGTAATAGTACTAGACATATTAGTAATGGTGGTGTTAATAGTAGTAGCAACAATAGCAGAAGTATTTCTAGTGGTGGTGGTAGTAGTAGTAATAACAGTAGCAGAAGTATGAGTAGTGGTGATAGCAGTAGTAGAAATAGAAGTACTAGTAGTGGTGGTAGTAGTAATAGTAGTAGCAGAAGTATTAGTAGTGGTGGTGGTGGTAGTAGTAGTATTTGTGGTGGTAGTAGCAGTAGTAATGATTATAGTAGAAGTATTAGTAGTGCTGGTGGTAGTAGTAGCAGAAGTATTAGTAATGGTGGTGGTAATAACAGTTATTAGTAATGGTGGTGGTAATAACAGTAGCAGAAGTATGAGTAGTGGTGATAGTAGTAGTAGAAATAGAAGTACTAGTAGTGGTGGTGATAGCAATAGTAGTAGCAGAAGTATTAGTACTGGTGGTGGTGGTAGTAGTAGTATTCGTGGTGATAAGAGCAGTAGTAATGATAATAGTAGAAGTATTAGCAGTGCTGGTGGTAGTAGTAGCAGAAGTATTAGTAATGGTGGTGGTAATAACTGTAGCAGTAGCAGTAGTAAGAGTTGTTGAAGTATTAGCAGTTGTGGTGGTGATAGCTGTAGACGTAGCAGTACTAGTAGTGCTGGATACTGAAGCATATAGAATTTAAAACAAGTATATGAAATGTCATCTAATATGTTTCAACAACCCTAATTAAACTTAAATAAACATCCATCTTTAGAATTTCATCAGAAGAAAGTACAGATTTTTCATGAAGTACTGCAAGATCACATATGACAAAACCTTTTTTTCTATACTGATACTACATATTCCTCAGCATCTGCAACAACATCATTTAAAAAACTATGCAACATGGTTATCCACATCAGTAGAAATAATATGTTTATATCTGTGTAACAGTACTACCTAAATGCCTTGCAACAAATTACACTTGGAATATAATATATACATAATAATATGAAAGTTGTCTTAAAAAATAAAACAATCCTCCTATTGTCTTTCCTGACATGTCAGTTTCTTATTTAGGTCACGGCACAATGGATATGTTTCAGCCCACGCCAGTAACTGTTAAAACAGAAGCAACTGGTAAGTTTCCATGTTGTTTTCTTACCAATGATATTAAAATATGTGCATCCTAAAAATCACTGCCTGCTACAACAAATTATTATTTTTTTTATTTCAGAAGTTACAGAGGTTATTCTAGACTGTATTTCACAGCGAGTTTAAAACCACTTATCTGTGTTTGTCAAGCATTTCAGATAGATCAGAAAATAAAGAATTTGCAATACAGGGTGAACTTTAGAATATATCCTTTCAAAGGTTTGAAAGATAAGTGATGCATTACTAAATAGTGATATTATCAACTGATTTGTAACTAGAAATCATGAACTTTGATGAAAAGTCACCTGTTAAACAAATCATGGACATAAATGACAAACTGTGTACTAAAAAATAATCCCTAGGATTCAGAAAAACCTAAAGCGCTACACAATCACAATTACAACAGGCTCAAGTGATTAAGAAACTGCTACAGCACTACAATAGTATGAATATACCAGCCTATAGTGCAAACATTGGTCTTACTGGCATAGCCACAAGCAAGTGCATCAGCCCAGGGGTATAGTTAATGCTAATTAGGCAAGTGCTCTACCTCAGAAATATCAGCAGCATCTGAATAGCACATTAGAGTGATTCATAGAAAACGTTTACCACGCTATTTGGGAAGAGAAGAAGAAAAGATCTACACTGCCTATTAACAGTGTGTGCCCATTCACTTCAGTGTAAATATCAGGGCCATTAGCACCATGGGAGGTAAGTACTGGGAACCCATCTGTGTGTGTGTGTGTGTGTGTGTGTGTGTGTGTGTGTGTGTGTGTGTGTGTGTGTGTGTGTGTGTGTGTGAGCATGCTCGTGAGCATTATGTGGATGCATGATTGCTACCATACTGTCTGGATATGTATGTATGGGTGTGTGCACATATTTTTGATGGTTCATAGGTTCATAGGTGTGTACTAGGCTAATGGCCCTGGAGCCTTTACAAACCTAGCCCATAGGATTACCCTCACATCATGCCACCCAATGTTAGTTCCCAGTGCCTCTGTCGAGTAGAGCCACTGGAGTGATCCCGGGGTGAATTTTCTATTTCCCATCCACTCATCAAGGTTTCTCTTGAAGAAGGCCAGTGAGGTGCTCTGTTTGACATGTATGGGAAATCTATTCCATAGCAAGGGTAGTCTCTGGGTTATGAACCTGTCCCTCCAGCATGTTCTGTTGATTGTGGTAATGATGTTGAGGTCACTGGAGCGTGTGGTGCTGAGGGATTGGGATTTCTTTAGATGCAGCATTTCTAACAGAACTGGATTAGACATGGCTTTGTATGTCAAGCATAGATCACCTCTAAGTAGGCAATATATGACAGAGAATAGCTGGAGTTTTTTGAGTGTGTCCATATAGGACAAGTATTTTAGGCCTAGGATCCTCTTTGTGAGGTACTTTTGCAGCCTCTCCAGTTGTTGCAGGTGTCAAGTAAGGTACATGCCAAATGAGGCATTGTACTCAATGATTGGCCTAATGAGGGAAGAGTATAGGGAAACAATGACCTCTTTCTTCCTGGATGCAAAACCCTTAGTAATGAGATGTGCCACATAGAAGGTCTTTCTGACCACAGTGGCAACGGGGTGATCAAAAGAGAGGCTGCTGTCAACCTGTGTTCCCAGCTCTCTTATAACACCTTCTGTGTTCAGTGGACTACCATCGATGTGGTAATTCATGGGAACCAGGTCCTTCCCAAAGGGGATGACGACACATTTTTTGGCATTGAGCTTAAGGCCATGGTTCTGACACCAGTCGTTGGTCTCAGTGAGGCCTTTCAGTAGGAAGTCAACATCACTTGGGGAGTTAATAATAGCTCCCAACTTGCAATCATCTGCAAACTTTGTCAGCCAGAGACCCTTTGTGTTGGCCTGGACTTCAGAGAAGTAGATACCAAACAGGAGAGGACCCAGAACCGAACCCTGTGGGACTCCACTCATGACTGGTTGACAGTCTGACTTGGAGTCCACTACTTTCACACTGTGAGTTCTATCTGTGAGCCACCCACCTAGTAATATTGCCTATGCAACCAGGTTTATTGTAAGGGTAATTGATCATTTGTTTGTATAAAAGGTTTAGTTAATTAATGGATTTTATTCTGAAGAAGTTTCTTTGGGGATGAAAGCGACAATAAAGTTGTTTATTCACTAAAGTGTGATTTACTGTTCCTGGTGGTCCTAGTTCTATCTGCTCAGTGGATTTTTATCAGTTTGCCTATGCAGCTGTGTTGTTTAGGCTGGCAGAACAACACTAACATAGTTAGGTCATTAGCTGCACTAATGTTCAATTCAGACATATAAGGAGCCACTAATGAGATGTTGCTCACCATGGCCTTATCTTGTCACCGAATTGGTACTGGGTATTGTGGAATTGCCTATATGGTGCTGGTATCATATTTTGTGACTCCTGCTCACTAATTTTAAAACCTTAGAAGCATCCTATCCCATATTTTTAAAATGACAAGAAAGAATTTGTGTTCTGCAGCCTTTACTGCTGCTTAATTGTTTATATGATCAAAATTATGATTTATGGGACATCTAACAGAGATGCAGCAGACATGAAACTAAAAAACAGTGTTTGCTTAAATATAGTCCTAGGTAGCTCGTGGTATTTTGTCATTCTTTTGTTTGTTAGAAATAATTATTTTCCTTTATCATGGTTTTCATTCAGGCTATCACTGGATGAGAAGGTTGTTCTTTAAAAAAAAACCTCTAAAATGCATCTCAGAGCATCTAGAAAATCTAGAAATCTCTTGGCTTCTGGGGCGGCCTAGCTGTCCCCAGACATCTAGCTTAATAAAATAATTTCCACTGCAATACTTGTAGTGCATCTTGGTTAGTTAAGATACAGTGGAAGGAGGCAGGAAAAATATAACTTGAAATATAAGACTCACTTTCTGTTTCTGATCATGTGTTTATTCAGGTAATGACTGGATGAAACAGATGTTTAAAAAAACTCTAAAAATGTGTCTCACAGCATCTTAAAATCCAATGGCTTAATACAGTAATTTCCACTGCTATTACACTATAGTTTTGTATCAGAACAAGTCCAGTTATATTGAGAAAAGTGCTCAATAAACAAACTTTTTCTTGTGGTTTTCTGGATTGGCCATTTGGGATTTTTTTTTTTAATTACAGTCATGATTCAGGTTGATAAGAAAGCTATTGTTAGGGGTGGGGACACTTGTCCCCAATATAAAGCCATTAAGGAATGAGCTCAATCTAAAACATTTTGGCAAAAGATGGCAGCTCAAAATAGGTCATCAAAGCAAAAGGATGGCCTGGTTTGTGGCTTTGTGGCTCTAGAGTAACAATTTCTTTGGCCATCTGTTTGTGGTTGGACATGCTACAAGCGGGGGCATAAGGATAGCTTGCAAGCATAGTTGGCCTTAGGCATAGGCCAACTAGGTGGCCGCCTAAGGCGCCAGCCTCTCATATTTATTTGGTGTAAGTAGACCAGGATGGGGGCACCAGGTGGTGTGGTGGTGGTGCTGTGGAGACCTTTTGCCTAGGGCACCAGTTGACCTAAGGCCGCTCCTGCTTCCAAGTGCTGTATGATGATCTGTTGGGTTCTGGGTATATACAGATGAGGTTCTGGAGTTTCTTCCCTATGGCTAATGGTTGTTTTTCAGGGACAATTTGGAATCATGATACTTTTAAAGATTATTTTTCTTTGCTTTTGCATCTCTTATTATTGAAATTTTAGTACCAGTTTGTTTCTGTTGCTATATGGAATATGCGTGAAATGTTTCAATAAAAAGTTTTTACTTTCAAAAGAAAAAGAAACAGATGAGGTGTTTAGTAGAACTGAAGAGCTACAGCTATTCAAGCAGGATAGATAAAGTGCTTCCTAAGTGCACCACTGTTTTTCTATGCTTGTATGCTCTACCAATGTCAGGTTGTAATTCATTTTATAGAATAACAGCTCAGACTTTTGGGTGTGAGTTTTCTGGCTATTAGCCTTTTGTATGCACTTATTCTGAAGGGAATGACAAGCACCTTTTCTGATGAAGTAGATTTCTACAGATTATTAACTACCTGTGTTTATTCATTGCTCATTATAAACATATCTGTATGTATATGGGGGAATGGTCAGAACATATGACCACTCTTAACTTGCTTTATGTTTAATTTGTTTAGAACAATGATTTCACAAGAATAAAAAAATATTTGCGCAAATACCCATATGTTACATAGTTCTAAATGCTGTTTGTTGCAAGAATATCATTTGTTGCACTGAGTTTTGCCAACTGGTAAAACTGTAGTATAGATGTTGAAAAAATGCATAATGACACTGTTTCCATCCTACAGATCCCTCACCTATTATGTCGGCATGGAAAGAAGAGAACTGTTTATATGACAACAGATTTAACGGTATGTTAACTATAAGTTGTAGAAATGAATGCAATATGTTATATTTAATCAACTATTTCTAACACATCATTATCTGCCATACCAAAGATTCTTATCAAACATTTTCTGATATATATTAACATTTTAAACTTTCTAAAAAATAGTTTATTTAAAACAAGAGCAATGATTTTTTTTTTTACTCATAACCTGATAAAACACGGTTAGAGTAAATGTGACAGACACTGAAAAAACAGTGAGCGATATGTAATATTAGAGAATGAGAAACCTGTATATTAAACCCTGACTGAAGAATGAATATTCTCCAGCAAGGTGTTCATGCACAGGTAATACCAGCTGAAAAAGAAGTTCACAGCTTCACAGCATCATATTAAATGGCATGAAGCTCAGACACTTAAAAATCAAATGGGTGCAATTTGTTATACTTGCTAAGCGTAGCTTTGCTGTTTAGAGAGTATAAAATTTAATTCAGAACTAAATAAAATATACTTTCTGTGCTTGTGTGTGCATGTGTGCTTGCATATGTGAGTATATGTATGAGAGTGTAAGAAGAGTGACTGAGAGAGAGAGAGAAAGAGTGTCAAGAGGCAGTGCTGACGGCAATAGGCAGCCCATGATCATTGGTTCATCAAAAGTTAAGTGTTATGAAACTCTTAATGTCTGGCATTAAACAAATCAAACCAAAAAATATGGACAGCAAAAGTAGCAAAACTATGGACATGAGGGGTGAGAACGATGAGTCGACTTAAAATGCGCGTGCATGAAGCATCAAAATCAGGGACAAGTGAAGGCAGTTCCAATGCTCGCCTTTTTTTTTTTTTGTCTTTCATTTGCTCACAATGATACATCTGAGGATGCATCCCCACAACAAAGTGACAGAATATTTCTGGGTGTGCGTTATATGCACAATAACACACACCCTAGTCTTCACTTAATAATAGGTGCATGTTATTTTTTATCCATGGCATGTTCACCAGAATTATTTTTGTAATGACAAGGAAGTCAAATTACATTAAAAAGGTGCTGGGAGTTTTTTTTTTCATAGTTTGAACTTCCCCTTTAGTTCTATTGCAGATAAGAAGGGAAAATATATTTGTTGCCAATAGTCCTTAAGTGTCTCCTTGGTTGTGCAATCGTATGGAGTCAGTATACTTGGTTTGAGGGAGTGTTAGCATCCGGTGTGATCTTCATTAAAGCTATACTGTCCTAACAAGTTGTGCAGTTTCAGTAATTTTGTTTCATTTTTAATGGATTCTTTCCTATTCCTATTAGCTTTAACATCATAGCATAATATCGTAATAATTACCAACTTCAACAGCGGGCGATAGAGAATGTCGCTATGAATTGTGCAGTATTGTCTGTGAAAGTAAAGCACGGTTTGATAAATTTTACTGGTACTGGGTAAATCCTGCATCACCCAAGGCTGAACAGAGATTGTTAATGTTGTGCATGAGTTTCTGTAAAAAGTAGCATCTTAACTTTTAAAAATAGTCCTAATGTATAATGGATCTTGCTTCTGCATTTCTCTGTGCACTTTAGAGATTATATAGTGCATACCTCTCAAATTCGTAGCACAAGAACTATGGACAAAGATTAACATAATTGGGGCACAAACGCCCAAAATAGGGACAGATTTTAAATATTGTATTATAAATATAGAAAGGTGCTAAAATAACACAATTTGTGTTAGTATGCCTTTTCTCAAATATATGAAGTCTAAAATTCAAATGTATCTCATTATTAAGTGACTTCAATCCTGAGTGATTTGCTAGAAAACCACAATTATCATGAGAAGAGACCAAAAATATAAGGCAAAATGCTGGACATTCTGCAAAAATCTGGAAAGCTGAGAGGTGTGAAACTGTGACGTCTTTGTTGCATACTACATATCCACAAATCACTATACATGCTGTTGGATATGTAGAACATTAAGTTGATTTGCTACCACTGAAACTTAGCTTGCTGTGGAACTGAAACTGCATGTTTTAATGCTTTTGATTTTGAATGTCTAGGTCAGTACAGTACACTGTGGAGCAGTAATGTCTAGATGGTAGTGTAAAGTCCATGCATTATTTTGTTTTTTGTTATTGTTGGTGACTTAATACTTGTGTTATAATGGTAGTAAGTTTGAATTAATTTTTATTCTAAGGTAATCAGATGTTTTTGCTGTGTTGACTATATTTGGCAAACTGCTAACAAAACTCTGTTTAGTCAATTAAGTTGTCACATCAAATCTGATTATTTTTAGAAGAAGCAAATAATAATACTTTGTTGCCTATGCTGGATATATGCCTCTTGCAACTTCATTTTGTTCAGTCTTCTATCACTGTGCTCAGTACCCACTGCCGATACAGTGTAGGACAATCTACCCAAATAGTGTAGGATCATCTGCCCAAATAGCATAGGACCATCTGCCCAAATAGGGTAGGATCATAAGTCGGTACTGCATATAGTAAATTAGTTAATCCATTTAAGTCATAGAGTGAACTTTTCAATTGCTCCAAAACATGATATAACAAATGATGAGTTAGGCAAAACTTGGAGACAACTTCCTTTACCCAGCTATTAAATCAAAGCACTTGCATGCTTTGAAATGTTTGGTGATATCTCTTTCCTAGTGACAAGCAAAGCTAAGAGCTCTACCACCTCCCCACAACAAATGTTAAAAAGTATTCTTTCCTTGAAGCTCCTCAAACCCCAAAAGTCATCTCTCAGATTTTTCTGGCTGTCCTTTTATCAGTAGAAACATAATAAATTCCCTTTTAAGACATCAACAGACAATGATGTCTACTTTGAAGTAGTTTCATAACCTCCTCGCTTGCTTTTACTGTTTGACAATCAAACTTGAGCATTGGGAGACTCATTTTTTACTTAAAATTAGATTCATCATCTCATCTTTTTAGATGATTCAATGCCACAATGTCTGTCTTCCGATGAGTTCAAGAAATAAACAAACAAAAAAATAAATAAATAATAAGACTCAGGGGAGGACATGAGTGATCTCAATGATTTCATTTCCTACCATTGCAGACTATTGGTTTTCGTAATTATCAGTGAGGAAACCATACTGGAGAACCTGAAAAACTCAATAACAGATTCAAAAACAGAGTATATTGTATTTTAGAGGATTATGAGAAGTGTTACTTTTATATGGAAGAGATTATCAAAAACCTCTTAAAAGATGAAACTGAATAAAGGATGGTTCTCAAATGGTCATAGAGTATAGTTTATCAATATTTTGTAAAATTTTGAAATACTGTTTCCCATGTCAAAGTCATTATATATGATTTCATATATGTATTTCATAAATTTAGGTATTTCTTTAAATGAAGAATTGTTAATTATTCTACTTACATCATGTGAATATGACAGAATACTCTGTAAAGTTAGCCAGTCCTGTTGTGGAATTTTGTATGTTGTTTTTATTACTTGCATATCTAAAACTTTTAGTTCTTTGATACATTGGAGTCAACAAACAAATCCTTTCTGTTCCCAGGAATTAATAATTTCTCTATATATTTTATGTGGAAAGTTCTTTGTGGCTATAAATGGTCTTAAAAGATCAAACCAAATGTTTAAATCTATATTTGCATTAATAATTTTCTTAAATGAGTCAATGTAATAATTAATCATACGTTTCAGTGGGTTTAGTTATGTTATATTGCATACTAATACATATGTGCCATGGCAAATTCTTTTTATGTGTTATTTCAAATTTTTTGTAAATCAAATTCATTTATTGATATTACAGTTAGTAATTCTTTCCAATTTGCAGAGTAATTTGGAATTATCCAATCTGAGATTGGTTTAGATATTGATGCTTTTATATATGTTTCTAGATCAGGAAAGTTTAATTCTCCATTTCCATGGTCTGATATGATGTATTAAAGCTATTCTGTTTCTTTTGGGAAACCATAAATATTTTATTAGGCATGAATTTATTTATTTAAATATATTCCGTTCTGGTAACAGTTGCATTGCCAAGGCTACATACAGGATCTTGGGCAGTAAAACCATTTTATTAACTGTAGTCTATAGTCAAATGCTAATATTATTTTGTTCCATTTTACATAAAGATTTTAATTGTATTGATGATATTATTGCAGTTTTTTTATTATAAGGTAGATTCTTGTTTCCCTGTAATGTGACCCCCCCTTAGTCTGCAGTTCTTTTTTTTTATTTAAAAATAAGAATTTTGATTTTGATTTATTGAAATGGAGTCCAGAAGTCATGTGAAATTTGTCACTTAATATATCTAATTCTTCTAATGTCTCTTTTGTATGAGATAATGTTAGTAATATGTCATCAGGAAATAACATTACTTTAGAATTGCATTGTATATAAACATCTATTCCTTTGATTTTTATATTGTTATGAATTGAATCTGCCAATATTTCAATAGCCAGAGCAAATAGAATCAGTGACATGGGGCATCCTTATTTAGTGCCTTTTGTTATATGTATAGATCAGGAGGATAAAAAGGACCTAACTTGACATACACTAAATTATTTGTATATATATTCTTTAGGAGATGAACAAAGGATGCAGGAAATTCAAATAGCATTAGGATTTTGAATAAATAGTCCCAGTTTAGGGAATCAAATGCTTTCTCTATATCTAAGCCAATTATGAGTGTTTATTTTCTTTATTAACATAATCTATAAGATAAATTATCATTTTAATATTGTCATGTGTGTGTCTATGATATATAAATCTAGTTTGATCATTATTTATTGTTTTGGATAGTGGTATTTTCATTCTGTAAGTTAATATTATCATAAATATCTTATAAGCATTATTTAATAATGATAAAGGTCTATATGAGGTACAGAGGTTTGGGATTTGTTTTCCTTTAGGATTGGTGTGATTAAGGAATATCTCCAAGAGGGTGCTATTAAAGCTTATGACTGAATTTCTAACAGAGTTTTATGGAAGAGGGATAGTATCTTTGAAGGAAAATGTTTATATATTTCCATAATTATCCCATCTATACCTGGAGCTTCATTATTTTTACCCTCTTTTATTGTATGTGTAATTTCTTTGTAGGATATGGGTGCTTGCAGATCTAGATTTAATTTTTCTGTTTTTTTTAATATTAGAACATTTTTTTCATCTAGATTTAATTGATCGATATGTATATTTTCTTTTTGGAAATATTCCATATAGTGATTTCTATAGGCATTAAGAATGTCCCTATATCTGAGACATGTTCCCCTTTCTTTTCATGGAAGATACTTTTAATGTTATTAGCTTTTTATTGTATTTTGATTCTTATGGATAAATTATGTAGATATTTGGGAGAAGTGGCCAAGATATTAATTTTTAGTTTTTCTAAAGCTAAACAAGTTTTATGTGTTAGAATTTTTGTTGTATTCATTGTTTAATACGTCTACTTTCTTTTTCATCTCCAAATGATTTTGATGGTTTTCAGCTTTTACTGACAAAAGTTTGGATTGTAGATCTATTTGCCATTCTCTGATTTTTTTTATACCAAGTTAGGGCTTTACCATATATGTAAGCTGTTAATGAGTCCCATATCATTATTTTATTTATCTCTGTGGTGTAATTAATATCTAAGAAGAACTGTAATTCAAATAACCAGGGTCTGAACTCTTTAATTTTAATTATATATGCTGGAATTCTGGAGTTAAAGATTAATGGTTTGTACCCATTTTGAAGTTTTAGTATCAATGAATTGTGGACTGAAAAGTAACAGGGAGTGATTAAGAAATTAATGATTTTAGAGTGTAAGTCATGGGTAGCAAATATTTTATCTATTCTAGTTTAGGTACCAAATCTGTGACCTTAATGGGAAAACAACAAAGATTTATCTTCTTTAAATTTGAAAGTATCTACAAGATGAAATGATTCTACCCACTTGTTTAAAGCTTTTGATACAGCAGTTGTATGCAGCAGTCTTTTATTTGTAATTTCAGAAATATCAGATATACAGTTAAAATCTCCTCCTAATATTAAGTTGCCTTTATAATTATTGGAAATTAAATCCAAGTGCTTTTTGACAGTTCCTGTTCCAATGCCTGGGAACCAGTATAGATTGGCTAGGGTCCATATTCTGTTATTATATTTAACTATTTGTAATGCTATAAGCCTTTCTTTATCTTCATACTTATAAATGATTTCTGGGTTAATTACATTTGTTTTTCATAAAATTATTACCCCTTGTGTCTTTGTATTATAAGTGGATCACGCCAATATCATATATTCCTTAGGATTCATTTGTAATTGTCATTTGTTTTGAAATGAGTTTCTTGAAGGAAGGCAATTTGTGCTTTGTTCAGTTTTAAATATTTCAGTAGATTTGATATCTTGCTAGGATTGTTTAAGCCATTGGTATTTAAAGATAATAAAGTTAAATCCATCTTAGGTTATTTAGACTACGTATTTTTTGTTTTATTGTGACTAGTAAACATTTTCCTCTGATAACTATAAAGTATATGTTTGAGCTTTTAAAGGAAATTGTCAGTTTTATACGTTGAGTGTTTACCAATAAAGTAATGTTTTGGTCAGGCATGTTTTTGTGAAATAACAAATTTAAATTAATAAATGTTAACAAAACTAAGATCCGCACTTGCCATGGAATGAAAATCATTCCTAATCTGATGGATAAACCTAAGTCCAGCAGATTATCGCTCATACCTTGACAATCCAGAACATCTGAGCTCCATAAATTGAATTATCATATGGAGAATATTTGTAATAGGAATAAGCAATATTTATATTATTTTGAACAGATATAGTACTATTGTAGATTAGACAGAATTCTAATACAATATAAATGTCTACTTATTGTATAAGCAATTAATATTTACATAAATGATAGATCATAAGCAATTAAATCATAGTAAAGTAGGATGTATCATATATAAAACCTCAGTAAAAGATTATAGCACACAGTTATTTAACATATTCACCCTTACTGATGAAGTCTTTCAAAACCTATTACTTAATATAAATAGATGGTAATAATATTTATATCTAATGTTTATAATACAATGTATTTTACTGGATATATCAGAAGTTATATTTCATTGTTTGCTAGTATTTAAGTAATCACTTTGTTTGTCACTAACTTACTTAAAGCATCAAGTTTGTTTTATGTGAACATTTAATTATCAGTGCATCCCTCTTCCCCCATTTCCTACACATAAGGATTTTCATATCTGTCATTTCTTATTATAAAATGAGTGAAATTATAGGTTAAAAACAACAAATTCACTTATTGTGATTAATGATTACAAGTTCCCTTTCTATATTCATAAATTGCCATTTTACGGCATATACTGAGTTTTTAGATTTAAATGGCAACGTTCTATTTTGTATAATCAGCAAAGGTTAAACTGAGTGATTATTGTCAATTATACAATGACTGGCAATTAGCATTACAAAATGTGTATGCTGATTGGCCAGTCCAACCAGCGTGCCCACTGTAAATCTGACATATAGTAATGGAAAAAGTTCGGGGGTCACCCGGATGTTTTCCATTAGTATATGTCCTGATTTTTTTTGTCTGTGTGAGCACAGGTAGCAACGGAGGAAGGAAGATCTCCGTTGCTATAATCTCGCTATGTTATTTGTTTAATACTCGCTATGTTAAACTCATTTAACATAGTGAGATAGCTTTAAAAAGGGAATGGAGATCTTCCTTTCTTCGTTGCTTTTTTTAAAGCTATCTCGCTATGGTAAACTCATTTAACATAGTAAGATAGCATTAAAAAATCAACAGAAATCTTCCTTTCTCCATTGCTTCCCCTAGACAGCTCTGATGTACTGTGTAAGCGTGGGAACACAAGTTCCATACGCATGCATAGTACATCAGAAAAAGCCCCAGGATATCAGAAAACTGTGGAAGGGCAACATGGGGGTATTATACAAAGACATTATTTAAGAAAAGTAAGTATTATTTTTCTTAAATAATGTAACTGTATAATAGCAATAACCCACGTCTGAGTGTGGGTAATGCTATATTTATCCACGGTTGTCTTTGTTTGGTCACTCGGGCTTCACCCTCATGACCAAACCACACCAACCATGGGTGAATCTAGCAATACCCACACCCAGACGTGGGTTATTGCTTAATTTAATACTATTTGTTCAGAATGTGATTATTACATTCTGTGACATTCTTAGTTCAGGCTTCTATTGTTTCCCATGAACAACTTTGTCAGTTTGATGTCATGTATAAAACGTTAGTTACCTTGGTTGTGTTATGTATAAAACATTAGTTACCTTGGTGACCGCTTAAGTATTATATTTGGTCAAGATGGGTTATAAAACTACAATTCAAGTTAAAGCAATTACAATGCTTGTTATGCATATTTACTTATATAAGAAAATCATCTTGCTTCCCCTTGATGTTCAATGTAGTGTATGTCATATATGACAAGTTAAGACAGTAGTGTTATTATACACAAGCTCATGTTATTAAATCCTGTCTTTAATATCTAAATTCAGCAAACTGCTTCATCTTATATGACAATTATATATTTTATGTCTAGATTTACTAAAATCATACATTACATAACTATTGTGTGTATGTGTTGTTTTTTGTTTTTTTTTTGTTGTTTTTTTTGGCTGTTGCTTAGTTATTTGAATGATTACAAGCTGTAATGCTTATTATTAACTCCTTCCAAGCATGTTTATACTGGTCTGTATTAGAACATCGAATGTTCTAACATCTACCCCTATTCAGTGAACGCTTGAAATAGCGAAGCTGCAGAACATCAAATATTTTCCTAGGGAAAGTATTAGGTGGGCCGTTTCTGCAGCTTCACTATTTCCTCGACTGTGATGTGAAGGTGACGGACCGTGTTAAGGTAAGTGTGCAAATGGACCGAGGTAAGGTGAGTGTGTGATAGGGACCTTAGGGATAGGGAGCAGGTAAGGTGAGTGTGTGATAGTTAGGGACCTTAGGGTTAGGGAGCAGGTAAGGTGAGTATGCGTTAGTTAGGGACCTTAGGGTTAGGGAGCAGGTAAGGTGAGTGTGCATTAGTTAGGGACCTTAGGGTTAGGAAGCACATAAGGTGAGTGCACGTTAGTTAGGGACCTTAGGGTTAGGGAGTGGGTAAGGTGAGTGTGCATTAGTTAGGGACCTTAGGGTTAGGGTTAGGTTAAGGTAAGTGGATAGCTAGTAGTGTATGTACGGTTTAGTGTAGGGTTTTGTGAAGTGTGTATGTGTGGGTTATGTATTTTGGTGTGCTGGTGCTGTGTGTGTGTTTTCTTGGAACAGTGAATTTTTTCCCTTGGAAAAAATTTGCTGTTCTGAGCATTCGAGTATGTCACATTTCGAGATTCCAAGGTCGAGCTTATGGTATTCGATAATGTGATATAGACCCGTTTATACAGTCTATAGGCTTTAAATTATGAGACCCTTCTAGTTTCTTATTTGTTATAAGTATATTTCCATCCTTACATACACACATATCAGTACTTCAACAATGCCCATCCTGTTTTGCCAGAATACCATTCACTAGTTCATGTGGTGTGTTTCCAGACTGTTCTTAAAATATACAAATCAATATTTGATTATGCAATTTTTCATAAGTTATGCTTTCTGTAAACTTCCTTCTTTCTGATGTGATGTCTGAACCTCCTTGCTCAAATACTGCATTTTTCTATGGTCATAAAGGACTCGACTAGTTCTCAGGTATTTACTTATACAATTAAGTTATATTACGATTTTAGGTATCATATTGTATTATGTAAACTATTTTCTCCTATAAATGTATTTGTAATTACTCTGGAGCTTTTCTCGCCAGGTCTCCAATGAAAATGAGCTCCTTGCTTAGCTAGACCAACCCAGTTAACAAATGTCAAATAAATAAATAAATATAATAAATTTTTTTTCAGAACACCTTTCAACAGGTGCTCTATAATAAGTAACTATACAAATTATTCAAAAGCCATTAACTATGCAAGATGTTTCCTAGTACATCACTCCAATTAACAACATACATCTCCATAGCTAATCATTCTCAAGCTTTCAGTGGTACTTTATATCTAGGAAGTTATAGTGAGAAAATTCCGTAAAGTTTTTGTATTTAGAAGTTCAGTCATCACATGTGCTTTCACACAACAGTGTGTTGTATCTCTTTATTTGTAAATTTATCTTGCAGAATTAATGTGGGTAGTCCTTTAATAAGACAGCTTGTCAATTCCAGCTTACTATATTTATTTCTGTATTTCTCTTGTGTAACTCTCCAGTTTAGGTTTAACCTTTTCTGATCCTTTGGGAGTTTCCCATGTCATATTGTATCCTGTTTCATACAACTAACTTTGTTCTACTCTTTGGTGCCTCCCTTTATTTTGGCAAGCACAACAATCTCACCCCACCCCCTATATTATCAGTAATACTACTAGTGTCCCTTTCACTTAATGTCCACAGCATTCTTGTCTTAGTTCATTTTTTTACTGCGCTGCCTCTTTGCCCCTCTCATTTCCTAACTGCATCCTCAGTATTTTTATCTTGTGAATGACCGTCACTCCCAAAAGTCTCCTGAGACTGCAGCTTGGTGTTTCACTGTCAGCATTCTGACTTGCCTTAGACTCCAACATCCAGCATTCGTGCTGTCCAGTACATTCCACCAGATGTGTGGTTTCTCCTATAACCACATGTGAACCTCCATTTGTCTTTCTGTTTCTACATTCTCATCCTATCCTGGTTCCCTCTGGCAGTGATCTAATCTAAAGCAAGGGGGCTCAAAATCCTGGCCTGCAGGCCAGATGCAATCCATGGACACTTTTAATCTAAGCTCATAAAGCTTTTACACACTCTTAGTTATTTAATTACTTTAAAAACATTCCAGTTTACAATCAAAACAGCATTGACAAATACTTGTCCATGGCTGGAAGCACTGCCTGTAGGTTGTGTGGATTGGTCCATTGTTTTGTTTCTGGTAGGAAAGTTGTTATTTTTAATGTATATTCTTTTTTACTCTGGATGAGTGCCCCTCCCCCAATACCCTGGGATTTTTTCAATTTTCCAGCTCCAGAAGGGAATGAAGGGAGTTAATGGGTGCTTTAGTATTATTATTATTATTATTATTATTATTATTATTATTATTATTATTATTATTATGTGCAGAGTAAAAACAAAATATAATCAGGATTATCGTCAGTTTCATGGGGTGGGTTTGTCCAATCTGCAGATGAGTGAAAAGAAAATCCATTTTAGCTGGACAGGTAGGAAATTGGAATCCTTGTTGCATGTAAGTGAAAAAGTATGTTTTGATGTGTTTTGGGAATTTTCCCCATAATACTTGATTACAGTTAAGAAAACAAAAAATAATGCATTATAATATAGTGGTAGTGATACGTAAATTAGTTAACTGTTTTAAAATATTGTAATAATTACATTTATAAGCCTAGCCCCAATTTTTGTGGGCTTCCCCCCCCCCTTAAATAAAAAAAAATACATTAGTTTGTTGTTGAACAGAGCCAGCGAGGTGCTCTGCCTCACATGGACCCGTTTTTTTCCCACAGCATAGGAGAGTCTCTGATAATAATCCCTCCCCTCAGCCACCCTATTTATATCGTAAGGTTAAGGTAGTGCTTGCTCTAGTGGTTTTGCCTTGTATGTCAGGCACATGTCACCTCTGAGCAGGCGCGTATCTCTGACTGAGAGCTGAGTTTTCTCTTCAATGGCTGGCAGCATATGACATTTTTTTTTGTCCTTATCCTTTTTTTTGAGAACTTTTGGGGCTCTCTCTTGCTGATGATGTGTGGTGAGATACAGATACATCGGGGATCATTTATGTAAGTGAAGAGTCTGATAGAGAAAGATGAAAGGAACAGGGACAATGTGAATCCCTGATGGAATCCCTTCTTGATCAGGTGGGTGGGCAATGTAGTTCTTCTTTCTAACCACTTTAGCAGTGTGAAAAGTGTCAACCTGGTCCCCCAGGTCCCTCCCCACCTGGTGCTTAATATAACCTGTGCTTGATGGTTGCACCTACTTACCAGCTTAGGGTGGGTGTTTTTTTTTGTTTTTGATTTATTTTTTTTGTTTAACTTCAGGCCATGGGCACTGGCCATGCCAGCTATCTCTTTCTGTTGAAGGATATCAGTGTAGTGTCGGATATCTTCTAGTGATGCACTTTTTGGTGAGTTTGGAGCGTTAATTGTGACCTTACTTTAAGTTGGATGTTACTATACCTGCCATCACTAAATTTATAGAAGTTAAATTGTTTTCAGGGAGTGAGGTCATTAAAATAGCAAAAAATAATAGAAACTGGAGTCAATTGTCCATCGATTAGTGTGTCCTTCAGTAACTGTTTGTAATTATGAGACACGATAGCTGGAGCTCCTGAAATAAAAGAAACTACATTTTTGAAAATAGTCTTTATGCATATTAAGTCTGAGAGACAGACCTTGGATTATTTGTCTTACTCTGAGATACAGTGATCTCTGAAGAATGTTGATATAAAGTGTGGATACGGAGGGAATAGAACCCTCACACTGAGTGATACTGGAAGTTTGCCTCCCTACAAAAATAAATAAATAAATAAATAATTTAAAAGGAGAATTGCAAGTTCACTGTACTTCACTGCACTTCTTTAGGTTCACTGATTATTTTTCGTAATTTCTGGACTTGCAGCTATGGGTCTGACAATTGCAGCAGGAAGTGGTGTTTCTGCAGGTACTTTGCCTGCTAGGGGTTGCTGAGGGGTTTCTTACACTAACAAAATTGTTGCTTATGCTTCTTGGAACGTTTGCGTAACTATGCATATTTCTGTTTCACAGAATTGGGGAACTTTTCATTAGCTGGCAATGGCTTCTAAAATTATTTTGTTGACCTACTTTCATTGTGCAACTGAAGGCTTATTATTATGGTACTGAATAGAGAGAGAGAAGGTTATCGGGTGGAACTGCTTGCCTTACAATGTTGTTTTGCGGCTAGAAACTAGTTTATTCATTGAACTTTCACCTGTGTGTGTATGATTGAGTTTTTTGTTTTGTGACCAGCCCTCACCTCTGTGTAGTCAAACTTTTGTGGCCTCCCAGTAATTTGTTTTAGACCCCTGCTTAAAAGTATAGAGGGTTGTAATTTCTACCCTTTAGTTTATTTTACCTTCTTTCTTTCTCTCTTTACATATGAATACAAGGGTTTAGTATATCATGCTGTTTTAATATGCAGTCTGAGCTCTTATAGCATAAACCATAGCAGAGTGTAGATACTGCAGGTTTTGTTCATAGAAGGTATGGTTATAAGTACAGAAATATACA